>NC_048298.1:319326769-319504966 GCF_013100865.1 Trachemys scripta elegans | reverse complement strand
CAGCAGCGAGATGCCGCCCAACTCCAGTTGCAGCAGGAGCAGCACACAGCCCAGCTCGAGCAACAGCAACAGCTGGTGCGGCAGTTGGGAGTCCAGCTGCAGCAGCTGCTGGTCACGCTCCCTCGCCCCGCACCGGGGCCGGCAGGGGAGGCTGCGGAGATGCCGCGGTTAGCTGCCCCCCTTCGCTTGACTAAGATGAGCCCAGACGACGACCCGGAGGCATTCCTGGTCACGTTCGAGCGGGTAGCCCTCGTCGCCGGGTGGCCCAGGGACCAGTGGGCTACCCTCTTAGCCCCCTACCTGACGGGGGCGGCCCAGGTGGCCTATCGTGGATTGGCGGCTGAGGAAGCACGGGACTACGACCTGGTGAAGGCCGCGATATTGGACGCCCTCGACGTCAGTCCCGAGACTTTCCGACAAAGGTTTCGGGGCCAGACTTACCCCACCGGGGCCCGACCGCGGGTAGTGGCCCAAACCTTAAAAGAAGCTTGCCGACGGTGGCTACAGCCCGGCACCCGGACGGCGGAGGAGGTAACCGAGCAGGTGGTGTTGGAACAGTTCGTGCACACCCTACCCTCCCGAGGGCGCGCCTGGGTGCTTCGCCACCGGCCAACGACGCTGGCCCAGGCAGTGTCACTAATGGAGGACTTCCTGGCCGCCGAAGATGCAGTAGGGCCCACCTTCCGCCGCCCCGGGCCCGAACCGGTCCGCGGCGAAAAGAAAGGGGAAACCCTGAGCGGACCACGACACCCCGCACCGAGGCCCGACCCCCGCCGCGAGATCCGGACCCGGCACGCGGACCCGGCTCCTCGGACCGGACCAGTGGCCCCGGGCCAGGGGCCCCCAAGGGCTCGGCGAAGCCCCCCCCGGAGCCCAAGCCGGGAAGGCCCCCGGAGCAGACGACCTGAACTCGGACCCTGCTTCAGTTGTGGGAAGATGGGGCACCTCCGGCGAGACTGTCCGGAGATGGATTGCAGCTATGGGCAAGTGTGGGCGGGCCACACTCGAGCCAGGCCAGCCATGAACCCCAAGCTGACCGTCCCGGCGGCCGTCGGAGGGCGGACTATGCGGGCCTTGATCGACTTGGGTTGTGGTCAAACGTTGGTCCGTAAGGACCTGGTACCGCCGGGTGATACCCGCCTAGGATCTATTCATCTACAATGCATCCATGGGGATGTCCGACCATACCCCAGCGCCCGGGTCCCCCTAACCATCGCGGGGATCACCCGACACCTGGTGGTTGGGGTAGCTCCCCATCTTGCATACCCTGTGATCCTCGGTCGGGACTGGCCGGCCTTTGAGGAAGTCCTACGGTCCACGCCGGCCCTGGGGGCTGATCGGTTGGGGTCCTCCTCCGAGACCCCCGAGCAGGGTCCGGCGACCGAGATAGATGACACGGACGCAGCGGGACCGCCACCGGAGCCGGCCCCTCAGCCCCGCTTCGATACCGATTTCTGTCGGGACCAGCGAGAGGATCCCACCCTTAGCCGCTTCTACGAGCAGCTCGCGGCAGTAGATGGGAGTGTTGTGGACCCCCAGCGGGCCACCCTGTGGCCCCATTTTGAGCTACGCCGGGACCGGCTCTACCGCCTGGACCGTGACCCCCGCACCCAGGAACCACAAACCCAACTGTTAGTGCCCCTGTGTCACCGGCGGGCGGTAATGAAGTTGGCCCACGATGTGCCAGCCGCCGGGCACCTGGGGCGAGAGAAGACCCTCGCTCGAATCCTGGCGCGCTTCTTTTGGCCAGGAATCTCTCAGGAGGTGAAAGAATATTGCGCCTCCTGCCCAGAGTGTCAGAGGGTCGCCCCGCCCGGGATCCCCAAGGCACCCCTGGTCCCCATGCCAGTGATGGAGACGCCCTTTGAACGGGTCGCCATGGACCTCGTGGGCCCCCTCCCGAAAAGTGCCGCGGGGTTTCAATACATCCTGGTCTTGGTGGACTATGCCTCTCGGTTCCCCGAAGCCATCCCCCTGCGAAGTATTACCGCCCGGTCTATCGCGGGGGAATTGCTGAAAATCTTCGCCCGAGTAGGACTGCCTAGAGAGATACTGACGGACCAAGGAACGAATTTCACGTCCCAATTGTTGCGACAGGTCTGTGCCCTCTTAGGCATCAAACAACTCCGGACGTCCGTGTACCACCCGCAGACGGACGGGTTGGTGGAGCGGTTTAACCGCACTTTGAAAAGCATGTTGCGGAAATTCCCCGCAGAGGACCTCCGCCACTGGGACCAATTCCTGCCACCCTTGCTGCTAGCCATCCGAGAAGTCCCGCAGACCTCAACCAAATTTTCCCCTTTCGAGCTGCTGTATGGACGCAGACCGCGGGGCCTCTTAGACCTGATGAGAGAGACCTGGGAACAGTCAGCGTCCCCAGCCCAGGGCCTCCTGAAATATGTCATCCAGTTACAGGAGTACCTTGCCCAGGCCGGAGCCCTGGCACGCGAAAATTTAAAGACGGCGCAAGAACGGCAGAAACGGACCTACGATCAGGGAGCCCAAGTCCGGGAGTTCCAACCAGGAGACCGGGTCCTACTCCTCCTCCCGTCTAGTGAGTCAAAATTGTTAGCCCGGTGGCAGGGACCTTACGAAGTCGTGCGTAAGGTCGGTCCCGTCACCTACGAGGTGCGGCAACCGGACAAGCGGAAGGAAACCCAGCGGTATCACGTCAACCTGCTGAAACGGTGGCAGGACCGGGAGGGCCTCTTAATCAACCCCTGCCCGCCCGAGCCGGAATTGGGACCCCAAGTACCCTTGACGGATGACCCCCCGGCACCCCAATTAGGACAATCGCTCACGGAAGAGCAATGTAAACAGACTAACTGCCTGCTGCAAACCTTCAAGCGAACCTTCACGGCCGTACCGGGCCACACGTCCCTGGTCAAACACTCCATCCAGACCGAGCCGGGAAAGGTGGTTCGAGAGACGACCCGGCCCCTGCCCTATCGGATGCGGGGTGCGGTCGAGGAGGAAGTAAGAGCCATGCTGGCTCTGGGCGTCATCGAACCGTCCCAGAGCGAGTGGCGTAGTCCGGTGGTCCTGGTGCCCAAGCCGGACGGTACCCGCCGCTTCTGCATCGACTTTCGGAGGGTAAACGCCATCTCGCGCTTCGATGCCTACCCGATGCCCCGTGTAGACGAGTTACTGGGCCGCCTGGGGGAGGCCCAGTATATCACCACCTTGGATCTTAGCAAAGGCTACTGGCAGATCCCCCTCGAGGAGACCTCAAAAGAGAAGACCGCCTTTGCCACTCCAACGGGGCTGTACCAATTCACACGGATGCCATTCGGTCTCCATGGAGCCCCAGCCACCTTCCAGCGGCTGATGGACCAACTTCTGCAGCCCCATCAGGACTATGCGGCGGCGTACCTAGACGACGTGGTCATCTATAGCCGCGGCTGGGAGGATCATCTGCCCCGGGTTGCGGCGGTCCTAAGGTCCCTACGACAGGCGGGCCTGACCGCCAACCCCAAAAAGTGCCGGATTGCCTGGCAAGAGACCAACTATCTCGGCTATACCGTCGGGGGCGGGCGGGTCAAGCCCCTCGTCGGGAAAGTCCAGGCCCTCCTGGACTGTCCCACCCCATCAACCAAACGGCACGTTCGGCAGTTCCTGGGCCTCGTTGGGTATTACAGACGGTTCATCCCCCAGTTCGCGACCATCGCAGCACCCTTAACTGGGCTTCTGACGAAGGACAGCCCCCGGCAGGTACGATGGTCCCCCGAATGTGAAGCGGCCTTCCGGACACTGCAGAAGTGCCTCTGCCAGGAGCCGGTTCTCTATAGCCCAGACTTTAAACGCCCATTCATCCTGCAGACCGACGCCTCCGGCGTAGGATTAGGGGCAGTCCTGTCCCAAGAAGTGGAGGGAAAGGACCACCCCGTAGTATATCTCAGCCGGAAGCTGTTCCCCCGTGAGAGGAATTACGCCGTGGTGGAAAAAGAGGCCCTCGCGGTGAAGTGGGCCTGCGATGCCCTGTGCTTCTACCTCCTCGGGGCCCCGTTCACCCTCGTCACAGACCACGCCCCCCTCCGGTGGCTAATGCGGATGAAAGATAATAATGCCCGCATTATGCGGTGGTACCTCGCCTTACAACCCTACGCATTTACGGTCCAGCATCGAGCTGGTAAGGACCATACGAATGCGGACTTCCTATCCCGCATGGGGGAGATGGGAGGACCTGGCCCCGACAGGCGGGAGCCAGTCTTAAGGGGGGGGTGTGTAGTGAGTCGGTGTGGCTCCCCTCCTGTCCAGAAGAGGGAGCCCACGTGCCGGCACCAGAGTGGGTGGGACCACCACCGCCTGTCCCCGCCCCCCGGAAGTCAAGGGGCGGGACAAGAAGTATAAAGGCCGGCCGCCAGAGCTCAGTTGGTGCCCAGCCACCGCAGGGAGCAGACGTGCGGCCGGGAGCTCCTGGCCAGGAGACCGTCGAAGACCGGGGCTTGGACCCTGGCTGGCCTGAGCTACCCCGGGCCCGCTACGAGGAGGAGCCGCCGGAGCCCGTTCACGCCCGCCACTGGGAGAACCCCTGGGAACCGGACCCCACTAACCCTGAGGGTGAGACTGGACCCGAACCCCTTCGCCCCTGCTGCTATCCAGAGGAGCCGCCCGAGGACCATTGGCCGGACTTCCCGGCAGAGCTACCAGACTTGCCGCCGAGCCCGGGCAGAGAGGAGCCCATGGAGATGGACTGGCCCGATCCCGGCGTAACGAACGAGGTAGGCTTTGAGGGGGATCACGGAAGTAGCCCGGGGATAGCCGACCCCGGTCCGGCTGCAACTGAATGTGAGCCTATGTCAGTGTGTTGCGGCCTGGATACCCCACTGACCAGCAGCGGCAGCAACCGCTGTTAGGGCCCCGGGCTGGAACGCAGTGGAGTGGGTGGGCCTGCGTTCCCCCCTGCCACCCCCTGCACGGGTGGCAGGCTTCCCCCTCACCCAACGCTCGGCTACAGCAAGCCTAGGCGTACCGTACCAGAACTATCTGCTCGCTCAGCCCCTGCAACAAGGGCCTGAGCCCAGCTGTGTTTGCCCCACCCTGATCCAGGGCCCGGGGCTTTGACCTATTTGCTCGCTCAGCCCCTGCAACGAGGGCCTGAGCCTAACTGTGTTTGCCCCGCCCTGATCCAGGGCCTGGGCTTTGAACTCTTTGCTCGCTCAGCCCCTGCCACAAGGGCCTGAGCCTAACTGTGTTTGCCCCGCCCTGATCCAGGGCCTGGGCTCTGAACTATTTACTCGCTCAGCCCCTGCAGTCAAGGGCCTGAGCTTTAACTGTGGTTGCTCCGACTCTGCACTAAAGAGCCGGAGTTTCGGGACTAACTGACTACTTGTTCCCACAGTAGTGAGTCGGTGTGGCTCCCCTCCTGTCCGGAAGGGTCGAGCCCCGGCTAGGACCTACCACAGGCTGCAAAGGGCTTTATCTGGGCTTTCTGTGCTGTCACAATCCCATCAGTGGTTGTAAACTGTTCGCACAAAATCTCGATTGTTTTTCCTCTGACTTACACTGGACCAGATTGAGAGCTCATTGAAATAAAGGAAAATCTCTCCAATGACTTCTGCAGACTTCGGGTCAGGTTTGTAGAAAGGAAGGATTGTCATACCCCTAGCTCCATGCATTAATTGTATGTCTAAACAGCAACTAGACACCTGTGGCTAGCCTGTGCCAGCCAACTCAGGCTTGCAGGGCTTGGGCTGCTGGGCTGTTCAATTGCTATGTAGACTTGTGAGCTCAAACAGCCTGAGCCCAGTGAGCACAGGCCAGCTGCAAATGTCTAGTTGCTGTGTAGACCTACCCTAGAAGTCAGGAGACCTAGCTCTGCTACAGTTTTCCTGCATGACATTTGGTAAATCACTTAACCCCTGCCTCAGTTTCTCCCATCTATAAAAAGGGGATTATGCTACTTCACCTAGTGTTGAGACTTAATTATTACTGAACAGCTTTAATATACTAGGATGGAATGTGCTGTAGAATTTCATATAGTGCATACTATAATAAGAGGAGGCAATTAATTACAAAGGATAGAGTTACTGTTGATGTATCCTAGGAATTGGCAACAGTGGAAAAGGAGGCACAAAAAGGATGTGGTGTTGTAAGGAGCTTTTGCTAAAATATTCTATTGTTGATAAATTGTGGTAATGGTTCTTTGAAATGCTAGTATCACTTTGGTATGAAATTGGTATTTTGAAAATTTCTTCTTGCTTCCAATAGGTGAAGTTAGCAGTCAGTGAGTAGATGCAGAGGGAAGCTAAGCTTTTCAAACTGTTCCAATGAATGATGGGGGGTGAAGGGGGGAGGAGGGAGGGCACCGCAAATTTGTTACTATTGGTACAGTACTATACAAAGAGCGAATAAGGAAGGCAATAGAGTAAGGGAAAGTGATTATCCAGAATATTTAGATTCTTGTAGCATAGGATTAAACACAGTGATGCATTTCTATCATATGAGTTGATATTTGTTAACAGTAATACTTGAATTATCATGTTGATAGTATTATAAGTAATTAGAATCTGGGTGAAGTGTTTATTATAACATTAATTACATTTCATTGTAAAGGAACCTGATTTGGTGGCTCTGGCAAAGGAAGCAGAGGAAAGGAAACAAAGAGCAGAGAAGAGACATAAGGAAGCCCTGAAAGAACAGAAAAATCAAAAAGAAAAATTGTTGAAAGAGCAAACATGGTATATTTATTTATGTCTTTAAAATGCAGATTATAGTGTTTAAAGAGTGAAATGCAGGAACCTTGAGACTTCTTGTTTGGTACATTTTTAGTTTAGGAATTCCATGTAGTGCTTGATGAAGTTATGGAGTTTGGTAAGAATTCTAGCTTGAGAAACAAGGGAATAAAATGGTCAAATGAACTAGATGGCTCAGGGAGCTCTCAGTGCGATGAAGGGCTTTTCACCCTCATCACTGGTTTCAGCCCATTTGGGTAGTTGACAGCTGTTCAATGACATATGAAATGAATTGATCTCGGTTCAGTTCCTGAGGGACAGATATCCATTTCATAAAATCCACCATCATATTTTTCACTGGCTGTCATGCTTCTTAGTGTTCTCAGCAGATGAGTTCAAATTTGAACAGGTGTGAAAAAAAATAAATGTGTTAGAAGATAGTATTACTAGAGAAGAGATGAGGCACTATAGGTAAGTTTGTGTACATTTGAAAAATTAAAGTGGGCTGACCAAAGTGACCCGTGCAGCCCAGTGATATTCAGGAAGCTTATTTGAAAAGAGGGGTTGATTTTGTTCAGAAGCTTGTGCACTCTGCAATTCTGATCACTTTTTGACCATCTGCATTACTTCAAGATATTGATTCTTCAGTGTTGCCTTTCATTTTCAGTTGCCTGTTCACTGATCAAATTACTTCTGTTCACTCACCCCTTGAGAGTTATTATAAGGGTACATACAAAGATTAATTAAAATAAATTTTTAGGTTTATCTTTGATTTTTACAGTGCTAGTATTCCTGTTTGAACACTTTTCCCCAACCATTCTTTGTTCTTGCCTAAGGCGAACAAATGCACGTAAGCATGCAATGTATGTGGAAAAAGAGAGAGCTGCCAAAATTGCAAGCCTGCCACCACCTCCACCCCATCCTTTTGAGGTGAGTATCCAATATGTGGGGATGGTGATAATTTCAGGGTTGAATATAAGCATTACTGTGGCTTTATTCTGTCTTCTGGAAGCATAACATCTGAATTCACTATTTGCACGTTGTAAGTTGCAGTAGTTCACCAAAGACTATTCAAGGGCAAATTAAAGAATTAATTTTTATGCACAAACATATTCCTTGTCCATTAAGTTTTTTATATTTAATTTGGTTTGTGGTGGTGGGTTTTTTTGTTTTGTGAGACTAATATGATTTTTCTTGATTAATGAGCTCTTTCAGTCTTTATTACCATTGAGGCAATTAAACGAACGTTTAAATGCTCTTCCCCCAAAATACATATACAGCCCCAATCCCCTGTTTTAATGATTTAATAATATACTTTGGTTTGCATGTGTAACTGAGAGCTTTAAGATTCTGTTAGCTTTTCTTCTTGAGTCGTTTTTGCATTTTCTTTGTTATGCTTGTGGAATATGGAGTACAGAATATATGCTAGAACAATTTTGTGACGGTTTGGGCCCTTTGGGGTGTCACCTGATGTGCTGAGACATCACTGAGCCTGTCTATTATGCCAGCCTGGGTTCCCTTTACCTGGCCTTGCTGGGTTATGCTCACAAGCCTCTTCCAGCCAAGCACACAGGCAGGGTTACACCCAGCTGCACAGAAAGAGATCCACTCTGGAAAGATTCAGCCTTAGGGGCTTGCTCCAGCCCTCTGATGCCCACTCCTTTTAAGAGGTACAAACCCAAAGGTTTTATGAAATTCGCCCCCTGCCTCAGTGTGGAGGGAGCTATGCACAACTTCTTGCCTCCTCTTCCCGCCCTCCCCTGTTAGAAATTACATAAACTGGGTTATATTATAAACAAGCAATAAGTTTATTAACTACAAAAGGTGAATTTCAAGAGAATATATGGGATAACAGACAGAACAAAGTAGATTACTGAGCAAATAAACCAAAGTACGTAAACTAAGCTCAATATACTTAAACAGGTTACACAATGTAATTTCTTACCCTGAATGTTGTTTTAGGCAGGTTGCAAAGTTTCTGTGGTTCAGAGTTCGTTATATTTCTTTTCAGACTGGACCCCTGTCTCAGTCTGAACTCCTTCCTTGCCTTCCCTTCAGGTGGCTTTTGCAATCTTTCATCTTGGGCAGACAGGCCATGGAGAGGAGTCGTCCCATTTGCCTTCCTTCCCACCCTTAAATAGGATTTACATAAGGCAGGAATCCTTTGTTTCCCCAACTTGACCCTCTTCCTTTCCAATCATATCTCACATGAGCCATCCTGCATAAAGTACATCTCAGTTATGTCATATTCATATCATATGCATATTTTCATAAATAATAGGTAATGACACATCACAAATTCATTTTGTTAAAACCAGTGGTCTAGAAAAGTGAATGAAAACTAAGATCCTGATCCTGCAGTAATTTTGCATGCACAGACGTGTACATCCACTTGAAGTTCCATTGTCTGCTTTTGTGGGGCTTTTGTGCACCACAAACGTCAATCTATTGTAGAATTGGAGCCTAAGGTTGAAAAATAACATGAGACATACTTTAATATTAGAGAAAGTCTTTCAAAACTGTGCCTACCGTTAGCTCACTTAATATACCTGTTAACAGTATATCCACTTCTAATATTGAAGGATCACAGTATATTATCGTAAAGTGTATGAAAGCCTAAAAAATTACTCTCATTGCAGTGGCTTTTTAGATGTGAATAATTTGGGCCTTGATCCAACAAAGCAGTTATGCACATGCTTGACTGTGAGCACACAGCCCAGTTGACTTCAGTGGGAATACTCACATAATTTAAATTGAGCAAGTGCTGTGCTGGATTGAAATCTTAGTAACTGAGGGAGGTGGGGGGGAAACTGCTGGGACCCATAAAATTTTTCCTTTGAAAAATTGTTATGGTTCTTAAAGAAGCACAACAAATTGTTTTAAATTGGTAAACTCTTCTTGATTTCAGCACTCTTAAAAATAGCTTAAACTGTGTTTTGTTTTGTTAAAGTGCAGAAAAAATTGCTGCCTCTAAGATCAGTGTGCTGAAGTAGAGTGAATTTTTTTCAGGCTGGATTGTAAACCCCTAATAGAAACTCTGATAGATTCTTAACTCCAGGAGCAGTAATAACATTGATCACAAATGGAGAAATAGGCCACTAATTAGGTCACTAATTGTTTTTGCATCCTAAAGAGATTTTTTTTGTAGCATTAATTGGAAAATTACAGCCTTGTGACATATTTGTTGCAAAGATGAGAAAGTTATTATTTGCAACTCTTGCATAAAATACTGGAGATTTGATTAAAATGTAATATGTTAATGTTAAATTTTCAAATATTTCAAAAGAACTATATCTCATATTCCTAAAGTTGTAGGGAATAGGGCTAGCAATAGGTAATTATGGGAATTGTCTATTTTCAAAGCTATAATTGGTATCTATAAATGTTTTAGTTTATGTGGGTCTGTTATAATTACTTCCATTTATTGTCCCAGATAATACTGATAGCTCTTTTTTAAATGTCAAACAATATAAAAATTAGTTAAATTGTCAGTGGGGCTATATTATGATGCAACACCAATATTTCTAGACTAGAAAGCATGTGTTTTCAATACTTATAGAGTAGTGGTAGTCTCATTCTATTGGGAAGGTTGAAACTGGCTCCCCATTATAGCCAATCTTCTCCCCACGCCTTAATACAAAAACAAAAAAACCTTGAAATTCTGCATGCTACATCTTACCCTGGGGTAGAAGTTTTTTTGGGAAACGTAGTAAAAAGCAGACAGCTTTGAAGTTATTGGTATTTTGAAAACTTAGCTCTATTTTCTGATTTTTTTTACCCCTCTATTATTCATGATCTATCAGAAGTGGTTTGGCCTTGAAATTCCACATTTATTTTGTTGGCCTTTGTGAGAAGTCTTTTTTGGCATGGGGGGGAGGGAATGGGGGCATCTTGGAGGGTGGGAGAGCTGAAGGGAAACAAATAGAAGGGAGATGGGGGTTTAAAAAGATAGGGTTTAAAGGGCCAACACTTATAGTGGAATATATATTGGCCACCTTGATGTTCAAAGTGCTGGGCTGTGCCAGAGGCATTGGAAAATATAAAAAGGTGTAGAGATGGGAGTAGAGGACTGGGGAAGGCATATGAAGGGGTGGCATGGAGTCTTGGAATGGGGGCCTCTAAAGGAGACATGAGGTAGATGCACATGAAGGAGACAGAACACTGGTGGGGCATGAGTGTGGATGGGGAGTACAGAGGACCGCAGGAGTAGAGGTACAGGGTATATATGCATGAGACATGGGGAGAATATGTTGAAGTTTTCAATGGCGATAAAGGCCAACCATCGCCTCTGCTGCATTTGTTTGCATCATACCCTACTCGGGTATGACTCCCATCCTCTCACACACCATCTGTGGGCCCCTAACATCTACAGGAGAAACCTTGCTTTGGTGGGCTGAGACCCCCTCCTGCAGATGTTATACATCAACCCAATTTAAACCTTTTGGCACTCATTTTAAAAAGCCCAGGGAAATTCAGAAACGAAGTTTGAAGATTTGTTTCAATTAAGTATTGCTGACTCATCTGTTTCCCTTCCCTCCTCCCAATTGCACACATTTTGTAGGAACAGCATAGACATTTGCTAATATAAGGAATGTCTTTTCTTGAACAGAACTTCTAGTAATTCTGACACTATCATAAGACATTTAGGCATTTGTAAACATAGTCTGCAGTTGAGTGTATTTGAGAGATTTTATTTTTGTTTTGTTATTTGAAAGTATATTGTGTAATTATGGTTGTCCTACATTGTGACAGCTGCTATAATTGGGATCTGTATTAGTACATTAAAAACAAAGCACTTTTAAATTAAGGTAATACTGCTGAAAATTGGAACCATATCCTTAAGATTAATGACAGTTGGCAGGGAGGAGTTTGCCTTGGGCTGTTAGACCCTGTCAGTCATTAAACCCTCTTGATATGCCTCATATTGAATGTGGTTTGTTAGTTAATATATATGTAAAGTTTGAAAATCCGTGCAAATCATTTATTTATGTTCCATTTAGCTCATAATGGAAAACAGTGCTGCTGGTAAAGTAACTGATTATTTGTACTTTCTGCTTTTTAGAACTTTGAAGTGAAAAGACTGCCTACGGTGAAGGTCTATAATGCTGACAATTTTTCTGTTACTCATCACCATCTTTCTGAACCTTATGTGGATAGAGAAATGGACACACAGCAGGTGACTGATATCAAATATGCCTATGGCGTATGCTCCCTTATTTCAGTACTATTGTACTGTATATATGGATTTTAAATCTGCTGCAACAAATATTCATTTCACAGTACTTGTTTAAAATCTAGGAGTTGGTATCACATAATTAAAATGAAAACATGTCAGCTAATTTGGATTTCAAATGGTGAAGACTTGTAATAGTGCAAATACTTACTTGAGTAGTCCCATTATGTTCATGTTTGCCTGAAATTACCTAGCATTGTTAAATGTTTGAAGGATCGTGGCCTAAAGACTGAGGGTATGTCTACACTACCTGCCGGATCGGCGGGCAGCGATCGATCCAGCATGGCTCGATTTAGTCTAGATGTGATAAATCAACCCCCGAGCGCTCTCCCGTCAACTCCTGTACTCCCCCGCCACAAGAGGCTCGGGCAGAGTTGACGGGGGAGCAGCAGCAGTTGACTCACCACGGTGAAGACTCCACAGAAAGTCGTTCTAAGTACGTCTACTTCAGCTACATTATTCATGTATCTGAAGTTGCGTAACTTAGATCGATTTCTCCCTCCCCCCCTTCCCCAGTGTAGACTAGGGCTAAGAGCAGATGCATCAGAGTGTTTCATACGTGAAACTTGGAAAATGTTTTCTCCCTGTTTACAGGCCATGAGTTTTCACATTAACTTTTTTCAACTCTCAGTGGCCAGATTTCAAAAGGCTCTTACTTTGCAAAACTCTCAGAATGTGTTTATTTTCCATATGAATCTGGGAAGACTTCTGTTTTTTCTGTTGTGTTAAAAAATCTGCAGCCTGGTATGAAATCAAATGTATAGCACTATCTGTATTCAGCATTATACCTTGTATTGAATGAAAAATTCTGGGTGTTTTTTGGTGTAGCCAAGCTATTATAAACGTATAAGGGATCTTCCACAGTAGCACTTGAAACTAGAACAATTTGACATCTCAAAATGAGAGGATTATAGATGTCACTATGTATATGTTCAGTTGAGAGCTGTATACGTTACAAATTGTGTATAGCCACTCATAACTACTTTTTAAAGTAGTTTGGCTGAATAATTGAATACAGAATTACTCATTTATTGTCAACTGTATTTTGAGTCTGCACAATTCTTTGTGATATTTGAACTGTTACTAATTGACTACCAGCCAGATGCTCGGTTAGTAGCTGAAGAGGAAGCAAAGCGGTTGGACGAACTACAAAAAGAGGGAGAGAGAGATAGGAGAGAACAGCTTGAAAAAGCACATCTGAGAGGAAGTCATGCCTTGAAGATGGTCCATTTGGCACAAGTAAGCAAAGTAGAAAATGTTTTCACCCCTCAGCTCACACTGTAATTCTTCATAAATGTCAAAATGACCAGCAATTTAAAAAACAATAGTAAATTGGATTCTAAATTAATTGGTTTGAATTAGAACATGCTGACTTCAGGAAAGACCTTGGAATAATGGATGTTTTCAAAATGCATATCCTTAAAAGAAAACTGTTCTCATTTTGCTCAGCCCTGCAATCAGTAAGTTCAGAAGGTAAGAAGCAATTCTCTGTCATTAAAATGAAAGGGATTTGAAAATTAAAGGAATGCTGCAGATAGTTCAGGTTTTGTGGCTAATGCCCAAATTTTACAAAACATGATATAGCAAATTTTCAAAATACTTGAAAACAATAAATAAAAAGGTTTTTGGTTAGGTATGGGTTCTGAATTGCAAACACTGGAAAAGGAATGTTGAAATAAGTGCATAAGAAGTGGGAATGTACATTTTGGTTTTTAAATTGACTTATTTTTTACCAAAATTGCGCACATACAAACATATACATAGTAAATAATGCCTGAGACTGATTTAAAAAAAAAAAGTGGTTTGAATTTGAGCTATTAATTTTGCAAAGCTTGCGAGCTCTGCTGGTATGCTTCTAAGTTTTTTGCTTCTGAACTATTTGGCTTGATCTTGAACACTGCTGCCCCTTTAATGTAAGGGTTTTTAACTGAAGTCCTGCAGTGTGAATAAACTACTTAAAGTGGTCTAAATCAATAAAGTGGTCAAACAGCAGGTACAATTTAGGCAGATTCAAAGCTTAAGCATTTCAGAACCCCCATCTCTCGCAGTGTTCTAAGAACTGTAGTGGTTCCTTTAGTGACCTTCAAAAATGTTCATAAAACTATTATACTGATTTTCTTCAACTCCGGATTAAGTTTTAATGAAGGGTAAAGTTTTCAAAAGTGCATGAGTGAAAATCAATGGGACATAGGGTTTATAATTACTTAGGCATGTTTCACATTTTTACTTGACATCTACAAAAGCCTTATTTAATACACTATAATCAGACTTTCTTCCTACTTTAATTCTTGCTTCAATGCTAAATGAACATTAAAAACTGAATATTGAAACATTTAATTTTAGGCAAAATACAGTTCTTTTAAACATTTAAAAATGAACTATGCTTTATATTAAGTAATAGTGAAATTTCTGACTTTGGAAGTTGAACTCTAATTCTGATAGTCCCTCTCATCCCCATTTAGATATTTAACTGTGTTATTCCATAATGATGACACAGCACTCAGCGATACCCAGAAGTGAGTGTGATTAACTAGGCTGTTCTAAAGTTAAAACATATTCTGAATTCAGCTACTCTGCGCCCTTCCTTTCTTAATTTTATAAGAGATGGCAGAGTGACTTTTAATTCTGCATAATAAAGGTGATTGCAAACTATGTACATTTTAACCCAGCGTTCTTTAGAGGCAGCAAGACTGATCAGACTTAATCCACAAAATATTAGCTGGGAGGAAGGTAATTATCCTCACTTCACAGGTGGGGCAATCTGAAGCAGCAGCTACCTTTTAGTAGGAATGCACAAACTTTACCTCCAAAAGCTTAGGTTTAAATTAACTTTAGTGACAAATTAAATGAGTTTGTTCTCAATCTAGCCCATGTCCCATACTGCTATAGTTTAGCCCCAAGCATCTCTGCTTGTTTTGAGTTGGTTGATACAAATGAAAAAGCGCTGTTGGCTGGGTGTTTCCAGCGATCGTCCTACCACTTTGGAATTCACATCTCCCTTGATACAAAATACCCTGATCTTTTGAGTACATTGTGGAGCTCATCTCCCCCCCCCCCCCAAGTTGTTTGAATATGGGGGGAACTTTAAAGATGACAAACTATTGTATGGGGAGAAGGATTTAATTTCTGAAATTTAACTTACTTACTAGTGGTGGGTTATGTTTGTGATACAATTAAGTTATACCTAGGATGCCTAAATCACATACTACTTTTTTTTCCACAGAACCCCTGCGCCTTGTTAAGTATAGGGATGACGCAGAAGTTTGATATTTTATTATCATCTTTCAGTAAATGGACTCAGGCCTTATTTATTGTATACCATCCACACCTTGTAGTGAATACAGAATTGTTAATTGCCTTATGGCTGTTCTGTGGTGCTTTTCACCAAAGTATCTGAGTACTTCAGAAAGATTAAAGAAGTTATTTTTGTAACAACCCCTTAAGGGGAGAGAGATTATCTTCATTTTACAAATGACAAGTGAAGGCACAGAGACAGATTCAGCCCAACAATTGCAGAAGTGTCCTAATTTTTGGAGCCATGGTGATTGGCTACCCAACTTGAGTCATATAAGGTGTGATATTTTTTTTTCCTTAGGTTCTACGTAACTGCATCTCTTATTGACTTCTGTTGGAGATGAGAAAAATGGGACTTCTGCCTCTTTTGTTTCTTTATAATTTAAGAAGGCTGAAATGTTTTTTTAAAACATTTTTCTTCTTTTTTTATTTTAAGTAAGCAATTCTGCTTCTGTTTAGCACAAAGGTCTTGATGGCAACTAGAGAATTAGAAAAATTATATCACAAGAGATGAGTGAAAGTTGAGCTTTTAAGAAAAGAATGGATTTTAGTCATTGTTGTAACTCCCTGGTTTTTGTTTTAACACTTGTTTAACTTGACTAACATTTTGGAGAAAAGAAGTCTTCCTTAAATATTCAGATCCCTAATTTGTTAGGTACAGTTTACGAGCTAATGATGTATATAATCTCCTCCAAGACTCCAACCAGTCATCCAGCAAAACTAGGGAAGACCAAAATTGACTGCTGATATTTCTAAGGTATAAAATAGAAGGAAAAATATTTAAAACAGACTTTCAGAGCTTTTATACATCATGACAATGCAAGGAGAATACTAGCCCAATCTTTAAAAAAAAATCCTTTGCAGGTCAGCAGTTTAACAAGGACCGAATGTTTTGTTCTATAAAATAGAAAACTTGGAGTTCTCCTATATTTAGGAAAGTTGGCCTACGGGTATATTTTCTGATCTTTAACATTGTAGCGGATCCTTCAGTGCTATTATGATTCTTCATGCCAATAAATGAGTGTAGGATATTCTAGATTGATATATTTTAAGAGGGGTGTGTGTGTGTATTTAAGCTCAGGAATTTTGTATTCCAGTATGAAGCAAGCATTAACCAAATTTTGTGGTAGCTAATATCAGACTGTCTGGATGTGACTGCTAAACTGTTAATTGATTACTTTGCTACTTGAAGGACCGGGAAAGGTTAATGAAAGAACTTGAACAGATGCAGAATATGGACCTGGCGCGCAGAAGACAGATTGTGGCACAGATGCCACCACAGCTGTTCGAACCTGCATACAGACGCATGGAAATTAAAGAAGACTGGCAGAGGGAACTGGAGTTTGCCTTTGAAGATATGTACAGTGGAGATAGGAGTAAGCTATTTTGAAAGATTCAGTGAGCCACTGTCACATATAGTATTAAAAAAAAAAAAAAAAAAATCTTTGTAGTAGATGTAAATTAGATGTGTTGAAAGACTCAAACAACTTTCTTAGTTTCTTTGAAACAAAGTTTTGGAGTAAGATTGACTTCTGAATTTTGGAACTCTTGAGGAGCTTCTTGTGTGGTGGTCTTAATCCTGCAATTTAAAGTGGTTTTATTCAGATTACAGATAGACTATATATGACTTTCACATGGTTTCATTTCTTTATTTAGAAATGAAAGGAGACATGATTTTGCACCTAGAGCCACAGCCTTTGCCAATTCCCTCTGATCGGTCTCAAGATGAAGACTTGGATATCTCCCTGGAGCCAGATGTTGCATGTGAGACTCCTCCAAAAATGGAGGAGGTGACAGAAAAGGAAGCCCAGCACCCTAGTGAACCAGAGAGTAAGAAACTTTCAAGTTTAACTCTTGTATTGGATATACTTCGTTATTTAAGCTATTTGGATGTACCAGAGGGAAAAGAGATTTTTTGAACAAGAATTTTGGAAAATGTAGTAGTGAGTTAAAAAAAAAAAATAGAAAGTATATTAAATACCAGAGATCATAGTATCTTCATCTTTTTAATTAATTTTAACGTCTAGAAACAATGTATTGGAGTGTAATAAATACAAACTTCAAATGAAAAAAGTGAACTCTCGTTTTTTTGTCTCAGTCCTATGAATTGTGTTGAGTAGTACTGAGGACTATCCTAAGCAGTTGTAGGATTTGTAAATGTAACTAGTGAAATTGCATGTCGACTAATACATGCATATTATAAATATTTTGAAAAGGTACTTTAAGATATCTGTGTTGAGAACCTGTCTCTATTCCATGTCAGAAAGTTGTATCTCCTTAATCCATTTGTATAAGCAGCTAATGAAAACAAATTTTGCCAAGGTAAATATCTTAGGATGATTTTGTTTACAATCAGTGATGTACATAATGTGTACCTTGTTTTGTCTTGTTCTTATACCTTTAAGAGTTTGAGGTCTGTGTTCCTCCTAGATCATGAAATGAGAGTGGCTCCCCAACCACAATCAAAACTGGTCTTAAAAAAATTGCTAAATAAGATCCGGAGCCAAAAAGACCAGTGGACTTCAAAATGTGAAGCAGAGATTCAAAGTGAAATTGAGACAATTGAGTCAGGAACACTTACTAGTGAAGAGAGACGATTATGTGATTCAGATCCTGGTCATGAACAACATACTGATTCGGTCTCTGAGGCCATAGGTAAGTATTGTGTAGCTCCCCAACTAAAATTAAATGTGCTTTGAGAGCAAAGAGGGCCTGGCTGGCCAGAGCTGTGAATACTACTTTACCCATATGTCATAACTATAAAGGGAAGGGTAATAGCTGTCCTGTGTACAATACTATAAAACCCTCCTGGCCAGAGACTCCAAAATCCTTTTCCCTGTAAAGGGTTAAGAAGCTCAGGTAACCTGGCTGGCATCTGACCTAAAGGACCAATAAGGGGACAAGATACTTTCAAATCTTGGGGGGGGAAGGCTTTTGTTTGTGTTCTTTGTTTGGGAGTGTGTTCGCTCTCGGGACTGAGAGGGGACCAGACATCAATCCAGGTTCTCCACATCTTTCTAAACAAGTCTCTCCTATTTCAAACTTGTAAGTAAATAGCCAGGCAAGGCGTGTTAGTTTTCCTTTGTTTTCTCAACTTGTAAATGTACCTTTTACTAGAGTGTTTATCTTTGTTTGCTGTACTTTGAACCTGAGACTAGAGGGGAGTCCTCTGAGCTCTTTAAGTTTGATTACCCTGTAAGGTTAATTTCCATACTGATTTTACAGAGATGATTTTTACCTTTTTCTTTAATTAAAAACCTTCTTTTTAAGAACCTGATTGATTTTTCCTTGTTCAAGATCCAAAGGGTTTGGATCTTGATTCACCAGGAGTGGGTGGGAGGAAGGAGGGGAATGGTTAATTTCTCCTTGTTTTAAGATCCAAAGGGTTTGGATCTTGATTCACCAGGAGTGGGTGGGAGGAAGGAGGGGAATGGTTAATTTCTCCTTGTTTTAAGATCCAAGGGGTTTGGATCTGTTTTCACCAGGAGTTGGTGGGAGGAAGGAGGGGAATGGTTAATTTCTCCTTGTTTTAGATTCAAGGGGTTTGGATCTTGATTCACCAGGAGTTGGTGGGAGGAAGGAGGGGAATGGTTAATTTCTCCTTGTTTTAAGATCCAAAGGGTTTGGATCTTGATTCACCAGGAGTGGGTGGGAGGAAGGAGGGGAATGGTTAATTTCTCCTTGTTTTAAGATCCAAGGGGTTTGGATCTTGATTCACCAGGAGTTGGTGGGAGGAAGGAGGGGAATGGTTAATTTCCCCTTGTTTTAAGATCCAAGGGGTTTGGATCTGTTTTCACCAGGGATTTGGTGAAGGTTTTTCAAGGTTTCCCAGGAATGGAATCCATTGAAATGGTGGCAGCCGAACCAGAGCTAAGCTGGTAGTTAAGCTTAGAAGTTTTCATGCAGGCCCCTACATTTGTACCCTAAAGTTCAAAGTGGGGATCCAGCCTTGACATGGTGGATTAGCGGTGGGATCATTTTAAACCCAAAAGCCAGTGAAATTTTTTTTCCCTTCTAGCTGCTTGAAAAGCCAGCTGGAAGTAGATAGATGCATATCTTATCTCTCCTTGCCTGAAGGCAGAGGTGTTAAGTTTTTTTAACAGGTCCTTTGTTAAGAGAAGTGTTCAAATTACCAAATGACTGGTAAAAGGTATTTACAAGCTGAATTGTGTTTTTTTTTTCTTTTTACATCCTCGGGAGTAGCTAGTTAGAAAGTCTCTGTTAACTCAGCAGCAGCCAGAGCTGAGAGCTTCCCAGTTTCAGTCAACTGCAGAGGGGGTGACCCAGCACAAGAAAACAGGAAAATGACTACAAAAGAAGAAAAAGCCAAAAAGGAGGCCCACAAGAGAGCTATGGAGCTAAAAGAAAAAGAGATGAAGATGAAAGAAAAAGAGATGGAGGAGAGAGAAAAAAAGATGAAGATGAAAGAAAAAGAGATGGAGGAGAGAGAAAAAAAGGAAGCATGAACTGGAAGTAGCAAAGGCTAAGCCAGATACAACAGCCCATCCCAACAACCCCTCTCCAGGTACCACTTCCCATCCCAGAAAATTCCCCACCTACAAGACAGGCGATGATACGGAGGCCTTCTTAGAAAATTTTGAAAGGGCCTGCCTTGGATACAGCATAAAAAAATCATCTCTGTAAAATCAGTATGGAAATTAACCTTACAGGGTAATCAAACTTAAAGAGCTCAGAGGACTCCCCTTTAGTCTCAGGTTCAAAGTACAGCAAACAAAGATAAACACTCTAGTAAAAGGTACATTTACAAGTTGAGAAAACAAAGGAAAACTAACACGCCTTGCCTGGCTATTTACTTACAAGTTTGAAATAGGAGAGACTTGTTTAGAAAGATGTCTGGTCCCCTCTCAGTCCCGAGAGCGAACACACTCCCAAACAAAGAACACAAACAAAAGCCTTCCCCCCCCAAGATTTGAAAGTATCTTGTCCCCTTATTGGTCCTTTAGGTCAGATGCCAGCCAGGTTACCTGAGCTTCTTAACCCTTTACAGGGAAAAGGATTTTGGAGTCTCTGGCCAGGAGGGTTTTATAGTACTGTACACAGGACAGCTATTACCCTTCCCTTTATAGTTATGACACCATAAGAACTCATTAGTGAACAGCCTAAAGTTGGTGCTTTGTTCTGGTCATTTTGTAGACGTGGGGTAAAAAGTGGCTACGTGACTTGGCTTAAGTCCTTTTGACTTTCAATGAGACTTACGTTTTTGAAAATTTTACCATTGGTCCATTTCTGAATTTTTTTTTAAAGGAATTTAAAGGGAGGCTGAAATCACTTTCTCCCATATTTCTTGACGTACTGGATATCAAGTACCAATAAATTGGAAGAACATCTGTTCCTGGATTCAGTAGCTCTTTTGCATTATCTTTAACATGAAATAGATCGGGTTTACTGATTGATTTGTTATTACTTTGCAGCCATTTGTTTGCTTCTGGGATGTCATTGGATTAGTGCATGTGATTGGTTTTTAGAGTCTAACTATTAGGCAGTTCAGTACTGTAATTATTTAATAAGTAAATGATCAAGTAACTTTAACATATTAGAATTTTACTTATACTTGTGAATGCATTTCCTGTAATGTCATTGTTAAAATTGAACAGGCATTCCCTGAAATTTTGGGGATGGCTTTGCCTTTAAGGTGTGTGTGTGTGTGTGTGTGTGTGTGTGTGTGTGTGGTGATTTACTTCCTCAATAAGGTGTGAGAAATACACTTGCTAGAGGGAAGCAGGAAACCTTTTCTCATGAATATTGAGAGCTAGTGGTAAAGGTGACCATTCTCAATTTAAATGCTCCTTTGAAGCTGACTGGTGTTCATGGGGATGCTGAGAAGGCAGAAGGAGAGGCTCAAAACTCTTCTGCTTGAGGGTGCCTGAGGAGAGTCTGTCTTTATCTAGCAGTGCTGCCTCTACACTTTATCCTTCTGGCAGCAGAGATCTGAGTCCCTGCTGCTGCTGTTGCTTTTTCAGTAGCTCATTGAAGACTTAGAGAATTTTGACAGAAGCTGTGAAAACAAATCATGATCTGATTTCATTGATCTGTTCCAGAAAGCTATGAATGAATTTGGGGGAGGGGAAAAAAAATGAAAGAAGCTTGCTGCTCTTTTTTAGCAGCTAGGAAGATGGTGGATTGGAAAGTGTAAATACTGCTTCAGGAGGGTGTATGTATAAAGAGAAGCCCCCTCCCCATCTCCCTGCATCTGGGAGAATAGTGAAAAGGAGAAAGATGAAGCTATCCATCTTAGAAGTTGCCACTAAACCACAACCAGTATAAAAGAAGGGGCCCCTTCGCTTGATCCAGGGACAGAACTCTAGGTGGTGGGAAGTGCTAATTCTCGGGAGCCAGTGGGGATGTTGGAAGAGGAACTTCTCATTAGGGTGTTTTCCTTAGACTCAATTAGGGAAACCTTGCCCCCAGATGAAACATTGGGTTGACCTGTAATAGGTAAGTTTTTAATGTTCTGGCTAGTAGTTCCCAAGCCCTGACATAAGTAATATTCCTGATTGTGCTATCTGTTAAATATATACATATGTTTCAGAATCTCCAGAAACGTTGGAGCATACTGTTATAGCTGGAAATTCAGTCCTAATCCACCCTCAAGAACAAGCAGCCAAAATCAGAATGGAAGTTGAGAGACAAAAACAGGTATGTGGGTTTTTTAAAACTTCTCAGGATCCTTTAAAATGTGCTTTACATTATAGTTGCTGTATTTCAAATCTAAGAATGGCCATATTGGGTCAGATCAATGGTCCATCTAGCCCAGTATCTTGTCTTCTGAGGGTGGCCAGTGCCAGGTGCTTCAGAGGGAATGAACTGAACAGGGTAATTTATCGAGTGATCAATCCCGGTGTCATCCAGTCCCAGCTTCTTGCAGTCAGAGGTTTAGGAGCACCCAAGGCATAGGGTTGTCCTTGACCATCTTGGCTAACAACCATTGATTGACCTATCCTCCGTGAATTTACCTACTTCTTTTTAACCCAGTTACACTTTCGAATTTCACAATATCCCCTAGCAACATATTCTATAGGTTGACTGTGCATTATGTGAAGTACTTCCTTATCTTTGTTTTTAAACCTGCTGCCTATTTCATTGGATGACTCCTGCTTCTTGTGTTATGTGAAGGGGTAAATAACACTTATTCCCATTCTCCACACCATTCATGATTTTACAGACTTCTATCATATCCTCCGTCCCTCTTACTTATCTCTTTTCTAAGCTGAACAGTCCCAGTCTTTCTTCTCATATGGAAGCTGTTCATACTCCTAATCATTTTCGCTACCCCTTTTTTGTACCTTTTCGATTTCTAATATATCTTTTGTGAGATGGGACAACCAGAACTGCATGCAGTATTCAAGGTATGGATGTACCATGGATTTATATAGTGGAATTATGATATTTTCTGTCATTTTATCTATCCCTTTCCTAATGATTCTTAACATTGTCAGCTTTTTTGACTGCTGCTGCAGATTGAGCTGATGTTTTCAGACAACTTTCTTGAGTGGTAATAGCTAATTTAAATCCTATCATTTTATATATATAATTGGGATTATGTTTTCCAGTGTACATTACTTTGCCTTTACCAGCATTGACTATAATTTGCCATTTTGTTGCCCAATCACCCAGTTTTGTGAGATCACATTGTAACTCTTCGCAGTAGTCTTTGGACTTAACTATCCTGAGAAATTTTATATCATCGGCCAACTTTGCCACCTCACTGTTTACCACTTTTCCAGATCATTTATGAAGATGTTGAACAGCATGGTCCTGGTACAGATCCCTGGGGGACACCAATATTTATCTCTCTCCATTCTAGGAAACTGGCCATTTATTCCTACCCTTTGTTTCTTGTCTTTTAATCAGTTACTGATCCATGAGAAGACCTTCCCTCTTATTTCATGGCTGCTTACTTTGCTTAAGAGCCTTCAGTAAGGGATCTTGTCAAAGGCTTTTGAAAATCTAAGTGCAATATATCTGCTGGATCATCCTTGTCCACATGTTTATTGACCCCCTCAAAGAATTCTGAGAGATTTGTGAGGTGTGATTTTCCCTTTACACAAACTGACTCTTCCCCCAACAAATTGCGTTCATCTGTGTGTCTGATTATTTTATTCTTTACTATAGTCTAAACCAGTTTGCCTGTAATTGCCAGGATTGCCTTTGGAGCCTTTTTAAAAAATTGGTGTCACATTGCTATCTTCCAGTCATCTGGTACAGAAGCTGATAAGTGATAAGTTACATACACTTAGTTCTGCAAAGTGCCGTTGTGTTCACACTGTTTACATCTAAGTAGTAAACAGGGTCCATGAGATAGCAGGAGGAGGTAAACTGGTTTCTCAAAGACAAAGGAAAAACTGACTCCTGTAGCTAGGAGTCATCAAAGTTGATGGGCAATCATCGGTCAAGTGGCCATTCTTTGGCAAGGAAGGGGAGCAGGAACATATTAATCTGCATTTTAGCAAGCAACACCATGAGACTCCACAGCTGGAAGGAACTTTATTTAGGGGTACCCTCAGGAAAATGCATTTCAAAGGGTGACTGGACTATAAAAGTGGTGAGAGGCAAAAACACCCCAGGTTATTTTTCTTTCTTTCCCTATATCTCTCTAACCTAAGATGACAAAGGAACCAGCCCTTGGGGAGGGGGGCAGTCCTGATCTGAGAACATGTGGGATTTTACCTTGAACCAAGTCTTATTTAAGGTTTAGCTGCTATAAAAAGTTTTATCTTTAGTTCTCTTGTAACAATTGCTGACTTTAATACCCTATACTTGTACTCATTTAAACTCTCTTTGTAGTTAAATAAACTTTTTATTTTTTAATCAAAATTAATCCTGTGTTTGTGTTTAAATTGAACTGTTAGGGTAACTCGAGTTAAGGTGGCAAACTATTGCATATTGACCCCTGACAGAGAAAACAGACCTTTAATATCTGAATTGCCCAGGAGAGGGCTGGACAGTGCAGAACACACGTTTTGGGGAAAATTTAGAACTGGAAGTTGTTGGGGCCACCCTGCAAGTAATAATCAAAGTTGCTGGAAGCCAGAGCATGGCAGATGTTTTGCTGACAGGCTGCTGGGGTCAGAGTTGCTGTACTGGGGTTGTAGCTATACACAGATATTCAGGGTGTGATTTGCATGCTGTTTGTGAGCTACAACAGCAAAGCATCGTGCAGTGCCCAAGGTTGCAGTGCACGTGGTGACACACCCCATCACTGGTCTAGAGCAGTGGTCTCCAAAGTGGGGTGCACAAGAGGCTCCTTGGGGGTGCGTAGCAGGAGGAGCGTTTTTTGTTTGTTTTTTTGCTCCTGCGCAGCCAGGGGTGCGTGCTCGAAAAATTTTTACTGATGGGGTGTGCGATCCAAAAAGTTTGGAGACCACTGGTCTAGAGTGCACCCCGGAATGTGACAGTGACCATTAAAGATCTTGTGGAATGTTGTCTAAGAGTATGTGTTAACCTCTGTGTCCTGGCAACAATTTCAAATAGATTCTATATTCTTCACTCCCTATCCCAAGGGGTTTTGAGCTGCTATTGTGCCCAAGTACTTCAGCGACTGGTGCATAACACATCTCTAGACAAATAAATAAGCCACTTCAGAAGTGTGTAAAGTGCAATTTATGCTGTGTACCTTTTAGCTACTTCAGAGGTATTGTGAGACTTACATCAATGTTAGCAAAATGTGTTGAGAATCTTTGAAAAGCACTATAGAATTGCAAAGTACACTTATTCTGAGTTCAGTTGCAAGATAGGGACTTTGTGTCCGTCCCCCCATCCCACCCCTGAAAATTGTCAATAGAACTGAAATGAATAGACGACTTTTATTTTATCAGTTTAATAGCAACTATTGTAAGCAATATGTAATATAGCTTTATACAGTGAAATTTTACTTAAAGCAGCTACCACGGACAGTAAGAATCTGTTTTCTAGTCAAAATCAAGTAAAATTATACTGTAAACTTTAGGACTACTTTTAGAGGCCTCTTGCAGTAGGGATTGCCTATTGTAGTGTAGGTTTCGCTGCAAGCGATTTGGGACATAAGAATTAACTGTTTTATGTTTGTCATTTAATTCTGGAGAATCACTGTAGTATTTCTCTGTGATAGATAGAGCGAATAGAGCAACAAAAACAGCAGCAGCTAATTTTGCTTAAGCAAATTGAAGAAAAGCGAATGTGCTTAGAGGCAGAGTTCCTAAGGGTCCAAATGCAGGCTCAGCTGGAGGAAATAAAGAAAAAAGAGCAAGAGGAGAAAGCTGCGAGTGTTGAGCTGAGTCCTGATCCACTTGTGAACCGACAGGGGGAAGTGGAACACGAGGTAAAGTGAGAACACAATGTATCACAATTCAGAGAGCTGATTCCATTACTAAATTGGAGTAACTGTTTAAACTTTATTTTTAACTTGTGTGCCATGAGGCAGGATTTCCTGGCTCCAAAATGTATTTGTGCTAATGTGTAAATACTGATTCACTTGACATCCCCAGACTTTGGGTATGGATTTATTTCTGCAGGATTTTAGGACATTTATCATAGAGGCTAGAAAATTTTTATGCACCAAAACCAAGGTCATGTGGCTGACTTGTGCAGTGAGTTGTATCATTATCTTCTGTGCAGAAATGCATGGGAAAAGAGAAACTTTTTTTTTTAATCTGCCTTTTTGACTACATAAAAGCCCCAAACATTATCACCTCAGGGGGAGGGGGAGATGAGTGAGGCTACGGAAAGAGTATGGTCTAATGGTTGCTCTTAAGTGATCTTGAGGCAACTTCTTTCTAGACCCCATTCCCCCCCTTAATGCAGCCATCTTGGATCATTGGTCCCCTAGTCTGTGGCTGGATCCTTGTACCTCTCTGAAATAAGCTGCAGATCAACTGTGAGCATCATTAACTTCCACAGTATGTGCTAGTGTATAATACCAATCTGGCAGGAGAGAATGTAGCCTTCGACCAGCTGCTCTAGGAACTGCATCCCAGCTCCACTGCCTCAGGCTGAAATTTCATGGACTCCAAACAAGCACTAACTAGTGCAGAGTGGCTTCTGCTGGCTTGAGAGTAAGAGTGAACGTGCTGCCTAGCATTAATCTTATTTAATGTTTTATACTTATTTGAATTTTCCCACCTAAACAATTCGTTTCCTGTTAGACTGAAACTGCTGCAGTGCCGGGAACAAGCAGTTCTAATGAAGAAAATCATATACAGATGATTCGTAACTATCAACAATGTCTTCTACTGCAAAACAGGTATTTTCCCCATGTAAAATTAATATCTTGGGTGGAGTGTTTGACAATTATTTTGTAATTGAAATCTGTTCCAATAATGAAAACTGTCTTCATGCTACACAGGAAAGAAATGTTTTTGTTCTATTTAGATTGCACAAACAGTCAGTTGAAGAAGCCAGAAAACAGTTGCAGGAATATCAGAATAAGTTGAAGCAAAGATATCCATCTATTTCTATGCCATCTGCAGTTACATTGCAATCCAGATTTATTAACTTAAAACCTACTCCCTGTGAATCAGTTTTACAAATGCGTGGACCCACAGTGCTTCATAGAGATTATCCATCAGCTAGCCAGTCATCTGTACATGTTCATGTACAAGAATATGCTCCGCCATTAACCACACATTCAAGAACACATTTTGTGTTGGAAAAGCCATTTGAACAGAGCGATGACGAGCAAAGGCATAACATGGGCTCTAGTAGACAGATACAATCTATAGAGGCCTCACAGTTGGAGCAAAGGCAGTTTTATTTGCCACAACAGAATTACCCTTCACAAGAACAGATGGAAATATTGGGTCCTTCTGATAATCAGGTGAGAGACTTGTCAGAATCCCAGAAGCTGCCTGGGTCAGTCATGATGACTTCACAAGATTCTTCAGTTATGATGCAAACAGAGGCTCATATACAACAAGACAGTTCAGCTTTGCCCACAGAAGAGTCATCTGAGTCTTCAAGAACCCTGTATCTTGATAAAACGTCAGTAATGTCTCAGAAGATGCCAAACCTACTAATAGAGACAGAAGCACAAAAACAGCCTCAGCTTATAGTTCTTGGTACGCCAGCAGCAGAGGGGTCTCTGATAGCTCAGGCTGCATCATTTGATTCGTCAGAATACCAGCAGGTACCTACAGAGAGCAGCATAAAAACAACCTTTGAACAAACTATCCCCCAGCCTTTTCAACATCTTACTTCATTATCTCCTGATGAATCTGAGACTGGGGCAAGCCAGGAGTCCTTGGCATCCAAAAATGGAGGTGCATCTTTGTTAAATTATTCCAGTATACTAAAGTTAAGAGAGAGAGTGCTAGCTTCTTCAGAGAGCATCCAAGCTCAGCAAGACCATTTGAAAGAACTGCAAGAGCAACTGGATGTACAAAGAGAAGCTCTTCTTTCTAGGCAGAGAATGCAGGAAGAACTGCTTTTACGTAAGCAGGCTAAATTGAAGGAACAGATGCAGAGACAACAAGAGGCTTTGAAGGATTTTCTTAATAAGCAGGTATGTTTTGTAAATTTAGTATAATGAGCTGTTTGCTAGTAGGTGTCCAGGCTACAGAGTGGACTTTGCCAATTAGCAGAGTTCCCCATGTAGTGTACAGACTTTGAGTATGTGCATTTGTCCTTTACTGAAACCAAGACTCAAACTAGTGATCTGTGACCTTTGTGATCTGTAATCAGTGGTTCTGTTACACGAGCCACGAGAGTCTCTGTCCAACCTTACAGGAACTGTGTTAAGCTTGTCTTAAATTGAACTCTGAACGTAGTGCTCATTGAAGTAGTTACAGTTTTTGAAATATTTGCAGGCATCATTATTCAGCTTTACAACCTTTGAATGATAGCTCTAACATTAAGGGTATAATGAACGCTTCTGTCAGGTAAACTGTTTTAAAAAACTGAGCTGTGCTTTTTATACCTGCAAACAGGAAAATTGGTTTTAAAATTGCTTATATTGGCTGCCTTCTGTTTTGTTAAATTGTTTCTGAATAGCAGTAACACTCTCAGACTTTGAATTGTTTTTTAATCACTTAGCTATATAAAATAACCCCTGTTCATTTTACAAAGGAATTTAAAAAATGAAATTCACATTTGTAAAGGCTGATCTGTTTCAAAAGGCAACGTTCCTGTTCTGCATCTCAATTCTAATCTTGTTTGAATTTGCGGCTTCTCCTGAGCAGGCAAAAAGTTAGTGTGATATTTGAGATACTGACAAATATCCATTAAGGATTAGGTTGGGGCACTCATAATTGTCACTTGTAATCTAAGAAAAACTCTCTTCCCCAACCCTCTGACTATGGGGCCTTTTCTAAATTTTTTTCTTTGCGGAATTTTCCTTTTTTGGGGGAGGTTGAGGGGAAGGGGGAAAGAGGGTGGTAGCAGAGATCAAATTGTCTATGAACTAAGCTATCATTGATGATTTATTTTGAATTTATTTGAATTTACAGAATCAAGTTCATGTACTAAAAATTCCCAGGCTGCCTATTTTTTCCAGTATAAAACTTGTCCATAAAGTCACCGAAGGGATCTCTTTAGTTACCATTCTAAGATTAGAATTGGATGAAAATTTTTCAGTAGATAGTAAATTTGCTGAAAACCACAGGTTCAGGGTAACTAAAACTATTCAAGGTAGGATTGAATTCAGCTAATAGTTGATCGGAATAAAGAGTGATTTTTTTTTTTTTTTTTAATGAGCTGTTTTAACATTTCATTTTGAAACAACCCATTTTATTTAAGCAAGAAACCAAAATAATTCAGTTTTGGTTCAAAATGAACTCTTTTTTTTTTTCCCTACAAAAACTCAGTTATTTGCTCAGCTCTATCCAATATAGTCCACAATATCTTCAAGTTAAGCAAGTCTCTTTATAGATGCTGGCTATACAGAAACTCTTTTTTGCCTTATTTTATTTGAAGTGGTCTAGAACAGTAGGCATCATAAAGAATGACTTCACGCTGCTTTGGCTCTCTGCCTTTCATTTGTGCAGTTTTCAGAGAAGTAAAATCCCTGTCATTGGTAACTGAGAAGTAAGTAGAAATATTATTTCAGGACTTGATCCTGCAAGAAACAAAGTATTTTGGCCCAATTCAGCAAAACACTTAAACACAAAAGTAATTTAATTTTTAACAAGTACTCACATGCTTAGATATTTTGCGGGGTTGAGCTCTTAGAACCTTTCTCTTTTCATCTTCTGGAAAGTGCTGATGTATAGTGTATTTGGCACACATGAAAAAATAGAGGTTTAGTAAAATGGGTGTGAAAATTATTTTAGCCACTATTACTTCCTCTTTTAAGGTCACATACAGAGAGATGACAGAAACACCAAAGTCTGACCACTTCAATCTGATGACTTACCTTTTCAAAGATGCAGAAAATAAATCTCAAGAAGTTAATTGTGGTGATGTGAACAAATATGATGAAAATAGATTGCTTTCACAAAGCATCAGTCAAGCTGAGCAAATCGGTGAGGTCATATGTCATATTATAATGCTGCTATTCACTTTTTCAATTATAACTGGTTTATTTTTTCCCTTCTCTCAAATTGGATCTTCAAGTGCTTATAGTATGTTACGAATATGTAAATTGCAGAACATTGTTTTTATATTACAGAGCAGTCTCAAAGAATTCTGGGAAGAGAACAGAGATGGCGAACTTCAAAACCGCCTCTGGCTAAAATCAAGTTAGGGCTAGATTTGGAACAACATGAATTAAGTGTAATACCAGAGCTAGACACGCCAAGGAGTGGCAAAGTTTCTTTTGCAGGTAAAAAAAACAAAAAAACTTACTAGATGTTCTGGTTTGCTTGAAATATAATTCCTGAAGTAAGAAATGAGCATTTTTTCTTTGACTTTGAGGTGGTTAAGGGTGAAGCAGTGGTCTCAGCTGTAACTGTATTGAGGTTCAGGTATTTATTTTGTATTTATATAGCAACAGAAAGCATACTGTATTATTTACAGTTAACCGGTGCCTTTCTTGGAGAAGTTACTATCTAAATACAGGCTTACAAGGGAAATGGCATGGAATTTAATTTCAGGGGCTTGGTTATCCTGTTGGTTATTTGCATGTCCCACCCAGTGCAATATGGTTGAATGAACAGGCCCTGTATTTTTATATTAAGAGATTCCTTTCAGAATGAAGGTTAGTGACTTTAAAAATAAAATGTGGAATATCTAAAATCTTTCAACTGTTCATTTTTTGAGATTTCATCTGAAACATGCAGCTTCAGTGTAAGTGTTCCCTTATGAATTGCCTTTGAGGTAGTTTTGCTGCATAGAAATTGTTAGGCGCTGTACAGCAGTGGTGGGTTGCTAGAACATACATAGAATATGCAACAGCAACAAAATTAAGGGATGGTGTCAAATTGCCACAGAACTTCTAATAAGCTTGTTGTAAGGTTCATTTAAGAAATACTGTAATATAGTAACAATTAAGGGGAACATGTCAACTTACATTTTCAGACTGTAGGGTGAATACCTTCTATAGTTATAAGTAACACCCTAGAGGACTAATACTGAAAACAGGTGGATGAGGCTTTTTTTTAGACAATTAACAAAATTGTCCAAATCACAAGACTTTAGTGACAGGGGACTTCAACTACTCATACATCTGTTGGGAAAATAATAAGTCAGGGCACAGATTATCCAACAAATTCTTGGAATGCACTAGAGACAACTACAGAAGGCGAAGAAAGCAACTAGGGAAGAGACTAGTCTTGATTTGATTCTGACAAACGGGGGAACTAGTTCAGAATTTGAAGGTGAAAGGCAGCTTGGGTGAAAATGGAATCATTAACTCCTCATTTCATGATCAAGGAATGATAGGAGGGAAAACATCAGAATAAAGAAAATGGATTTTAAGAAGGCAGACTTCAGCAAACTCAGAGAATTGGTAGATAAGATCCCATGGGAAGCATGTCTAAGGGAAGTTGGCAGTATTTTAAAGAAACATTATTAAAGGCACAAGAGTGAACTATCCCAGTGAATAGGAAAGATAGGGAAACTACTGTGATTTAACCAGTAGATCATCAATGACCTCAAATGCAAAAGAGTCATACAAAAAGTGGAAACTAGGTCACATTATGGAGGCTGAAGTTAAAATAACACAAGCATGTAGGAACAAAATTAAAAGCAAGAAGACCACCAAGGACAGGGTAGGCCCATTCCTCAATGAGGACGGAAAGACCAGGAAACGCAGCAACGTATATTTTTTGTTTTGGTTTTCATCGAGAAAGTTAGCAGCATTGTATAATTAACATAGTGAACATCAGTGTAAATGGGGTCAGATCTGAGGCTAAAATAGGAAGAGAACAAGTTAAGAATGACTTAGCCATAGTCTACACTACAGAGAGAGCTGTCTTGCATTGACCAAATGTCGACCTAACTCTGTATGTGTCAGTGCTAGAATTTCATCCTCACTGATGTAACTCACCTGCTTTATGCCACTCATGGAGATGAAGTTATTGAGTCCATGTCGATGTAGTTAGGTCGACGCAGTGTCAGTGTAGACACTGGATTGCTTGCATCAATCAACTGTTGCTAGCTTAGGTCTTTCAAAACTAGGAAAACCTGGTTCTAAAACTACACAAATGGGCAGAGGGACTCAATAAATTAGTTTTAATTTTTTTTAATTGACTAGAGTTCAAGTTCACAGTATCGCTTATATTAAACCTAGAAATTAAATGCATTTTAGCAAGTGCTAAACATTTTAATTGAAATCGAACACTTTACAACTTCAGTACTGTATTTCTATAGTACAAAATGTACATTTCAACACAGCATGTCTTTTTATGAAACATTACCTCTTACCTCTAATAAATAAATAATTCTTTCAAATTTAGATAAGACAGATTCCGTTAGTGGAGAAGCTTCTCTCATTTCATCTGTGGAAGAGCTAGTGTCTGGCATGTGCAACAGTGAATCGGTTCATGAAGAAAGAGACTTATCCATAGCCAACTGCAAAGAACAAGGTTCTAGTGAGAACCCAAGATGCACTAACCAACTAAGTAGTTCATGGCATGAAAGACTGATGGTGGATGCTAGTAGTTCACATGAGCCAGGTGGGAGAATCCATCTTTTTTTAAGGTATATGTAGTTACTTTAACATTGTAAAATATACAGCTCTTTAACTATGTCTGGCCTGATTTGTTAGAGGATGTACAGTGGGTCTGTGTGTGTGTGTGTGTGTGTGTGTGTGTGTGTGTGTGAAAGAGAGAGAAGCTTGACTCTAATTTAAATGTAATACTCAGTTTTATAGATCGTATTTTAGGGAGTTTTCCTTGTATTTATTGTATGGTGACTTTCTCAAGGAACCGAACAACTTACCATACGGGAGGTAATTGTGGTCTTTGATGCTTTCATCCCTGTGGTTCTGGATTTCAGGACTGAGTTTGGTACTCCTGCCAACCATATATTTTCCTTTGACTAACTCTGGTTTTAATAAGATATTGACTAAAGACACTTTAAAAAAAAAATCTGAATGTGTTTAGGTTAGGCAATTTATAGATAGCTGTGTTGTATAGTATTTTGGCTTAAAATAGTAACTAGATTTTATATAAAAACACCTTAAATTTTCCAGCCTAAAGCGCCATTCCATGTTCATCTGCTCAGCCCCCAATCCCAATCCCCCTGCTAGCATTGTTTCAGGTGTGATTTTTACTTTCACACTGTTATCCCAGTCAGAGCTGCTAACCGAACATTGTTCCTTTTCTGATCCATTTTCATTTTGCCTAGCTATCCACTTTAATCCAAAATACCTGCCGGTAAAGGCATTATTGCAGGTTGGATTGTCACGTTCGTGTCAGTTTAGGAACCTAGCTTGAAACATGCCCCTTGACTTCGCCTTGAAGGGTTTGCCTCCCTGCTTGTCCCAGTCAATCTTGGGATTCTTTTTCATGTTTCTCATGGAGCAGCTTCTTGATTAGGGCTTTGTCTTAGAAATGTTTATCCAAATCCTTATTACTGGTTTACAACAACAGTACTTCGTGAATAAATAAGATGTATTCTAGCTTTAATTTTGCAAAAATACTTACATTCATTGCCACAGTGTAATAGCCAGCATATTAAAGTATAAGAATCCCTTACAGGATGCTGGAGGCTGTGGGAGACAATTGGTTTTTGAGTGGGTTAAACCAAGAAAACTAGTGCTTTTGCAGTTTCTGTTGCCATCCTCCAAATACTATGTTCTTAATAATACTACTGTAACTAAGCAATGAGATCAGGATAAACTTCTCTTTGCTAACTCCACGGAGATCAGCAATTCATTTGGCCTAGGATATGAAATTGTGATGTATTCATCCCTATGGTAATATCACAAGAATAAACATACATTAGTGCTATACACTAATACAATACATTTTTTCAATTATAGCATAGTTTTTTAATAAGCTAAAGTTAGAAGGCTATATTGGATCACCTGGTCTAACTTCCTGTATATCAGAGGCTGTTAAATTTCACCCCATCACTCCTGCATTGAGCCCAACAATTTGTGTTTGACTACAGCAGTGGTTCTCAACCTGCGGCAAATGTGACATCCTCAGGGCCATAGAGATCGCATTAGATGCGGCCCACGTAACACATTGTGGGACAAATACGTGGCCCACGATGGTAAATAGATTGAGAACCACGGGACTACAGCATAACTTGTGTTTAGCTAAAGCATGTCTTCCAGGAAGGCATCCTGTCTTAATCTGAAGACCTCAAGAGATGGAGACTCCATCACTTTCCTTGGTAGTTTGTTCCAGTGGCTAATTGCCCTCACTGTTAAAATTGTTTTTGCCTGGTTTCTAGTTTGAATCTGTCTGGCTTCAGCTTTGGTCTTTATTATGCCTTTCTACACTAGATTGAAGAATTCTTCAGCCCCTGGTATTTTCTCCTTGTGAAAGACACATACACTAATCAAAACATGTCTCACTCTTCTTTTTGATAAACTAAACAGTTTGAGCTCTGTCTCTCTGTAAGGCATTTTGAATAATGTTTGTGGCTCTTTTCTGCACCCTGTTCAATTTTTCAACATCTTGTTTAAAGTATTGTGCACAGTCTTTTGGTATCAGTCTTGCCAATGCCATATACACAGGTAAAATCACCTCCCTACTCCTACTTTCCTGCTTGCATTAGTCCTTTTTGCCACAGCATCGCACTGGGAACTCATTTTGAATTACTTGTCCACTCTGATCCCTAAATCCTTTTCAGAGTCCCTGCTTTTCAGAATATAGTCCTTCATTCTATAGATCTGGCCTGCATTCCTTGTTCCTAGATGTAGAACTCTGCATTTCACTGTATTAAATCACATTTTGTTTAAATGGGCCCACGTTACCAAACGATCCAGATCACTGTGTATTACTGCCCTTTCCTCATTATTTATCACTCCATCAATCTTCGTGTTATCTGCACCAGTCTGTGTTTCTGTTTCAAAGATTGAGAGGTAAGATCTGAGAGTCTGTTCTCTAGTTTGCCTCTAAGAGGGAGCTCTTGGCCTTCTAGGTCCGTGGTTCTCAACCTTTCCAGACTACTGTAGCTCTTTCAGGAGGCTAATTTGGCTTGCATACTCCCAAGTTTCACCTCACTTAAAAACTGCTGGCTTACATAATCAGACCTAATACGAAAGTGTCACACCACACGATTACTGAAAAATTGCTTCCTTTCTCATTTTTACCATGTAATTATAAAATAAAATGAGATTTTAGTTTGTACTGACTTCGCTAATGCTTTTTATATAGCCTGTTGTGAAACTAGGCAAATATCTAGATGAGTTGATGGATCTCTGCGTACCCCTATGGGTACACATACCCTTGGTTGAGAACCACTGTTCTAGGTAAGTTTTCTTTCTCTAACTTTTGATTGCATACTTCTCCCACTGATTAAGTTCTTCAGATAATATTTTGCAAAAAAAAGAGTGTATCCTTGGCATTTGTAAATTGTAGAAAAGCCAACTAAGGAGAAGCATTCTGTATTTACCAGTGCAATTGCTGTTCTTGGAAGTAATATAGTGGAGCAGATAGTCTTTTACAGGTGATAAAGGTAAACATGAACAGAAGTCAACAAGTTGTATAGGAACTGAGGTAGCAGGATTAAGTATGGTTGCCATCTAGTGTTCAGAATTTGGCAACGGACTTTTATCTGTTTCCTGTTTTTGATTTACAGCCAACCCCAATGATTCTGTTGTCATGGGTCAAGATTTACTAATTTATGCTGCTGACATTGGAAGGAGAGTAATTACAGATTCTGGGCCATCATTTAGACCTGATAGTACGGTTAGTTATATTGAAAATTAATATATCATGTCTTTTAAAATAACCATACTACTTAAATTCAGCTGACTGTTTTAGTATTTCCTAAACCTTTTTTATTAACTTGAAATATGAATTTGAAGGTGACCTGCAAAGTGTTTTGTTGGGGGCGGGGAGAGTTATTTTTACCATAATTTTGTTGCTTTATGATGTGTAAAACACACATGCCATTCTGCTTCTTTTTTCAGTAGAAATTCAGTCTTGTTTACCCTTTATTTCTTGCAAGTTTTCATAGACTACTAGAGAAGTGGTGTGACTATTATGAGTTTCTGAGCAACTGGTGGATAAAAGGGTTTTAAGTCATTTAAACCTGTTTTGTTAACACTTTAAAAAAGATAGCAGCAAAATCTTTGAAATATTCAAATATTTTGTCCTTTTCAGTTCAGGACTAAGAAAGCACTTATTCCAGCTTTCCTGGTCTTCTAAGGATTTGCCCAGTAAAAACAGGGGAGAGAACTTTGTATCCCTGATATTTTTACAATTTAAAACAAAGCAAAATTTCTAAAAAATAAAATAAACCTTTTCAGGCCCCATTTATATGACATAAAGAAGCAAAAAAGGGCACAAACCCAGCAATCTTCCTTTGCATGTCACCTATAAAATAAGCATGGAGGCTTTCCTATACTGCACTTCTGTTCCTCTGAGATCTGCTCTTTTAGTATTGAAGTGGATCTGTGATGAGAAATAGCCAAATCTGAGCACCAGTAGATCACCTGGTTTACATGGTGTATGATCTATATACAGTTCTGGGAAGCAATATAATGATTCCTGAGAATGTGGTTGTGTGCAGTGTGGGGGGGTTGTGTGCGGGGGAGGGGTGTGTGTGTGTATGTATGCATGCATGTGAGGAAATTTTTGTACTGAGCAATGATGAACCTTTATTTTGTCTGACTCTTCAAATAATGAAGGTTTCTACACTTGAACTGAGCTCAAAATTAAGTATTTGTATTTTAAATAATTTGTCTTGTCCATACGCAATACTATAGTCATATTTTCTTGACCCTAGGTAGCACTTTCTAAAGGATGGACAACCAGTTTTGCTCCACAGGCTTGTGCACGAGAGACGGCCTGTGATTATTTGTCTTCAACAACAATTTCCACTGGCAGTTTTTTAACCAGTGAAAAGTTGGACCTAAGCCCTGCTAACACTGGTAAATATTTTTTTTCTTATAAACTGGATTTTATTTACAATATTATAAAGGAAAATGAATCTAATACTTTGACATTACTGAGTTCTTCTGAAAGAAGATTGATGTGAAACTTGACTTAAGCCTTGTTAATGTTGTCCTCTGAAATAGAGCATAAATAAAATGTAATGCATGTTCTATGGTTGTAGTTTTATTTGACTTTCAAGTAAGCTAAACATATTAGCATGTTAACTACAACTACCGTAGTTTTGGCAAATGGCAACTGATGTTACAAGTACTGTTGTGTGAAATACCTCAGGTTTTTAAGTTGGCAAAATTGAAAAAAGAAAATAAACTATAAATTGTTGGGATTTTTTTTCTGAATAGCCATGTCTGAAATGTTTAATTAGCACATACAGTAAGTCTTCGCTCTACTACAACTATCTATGAGTTTCAGTATTGACTGTTTGTCTCAACAGTGATCACAAACTTCAGATGTTTTTTCATAGTATACACTTTGTAGCAAGCCTTAGAGGTATGGTTTTATCAGGTCTGATACAGAATTTTAATTCCTCGTTTTATATGTTCTTAATTTTCTGGGAAAATCTCATTTGGGGAAGAAATTCCATGGTCTTCAGTTAATGTGAATGTGAACGATATACGTCAGATATTTTCCTCAATATTCTAGATATGACAAGTTAGGAAACATAAAACATGCACATGGGTGTGACCAAGTTAGCATTATGACTAACTTTTCTTTACTCTTTTTGAATACACTCTTCTGATTAAAGATTTCTCAAATATTTAATAACGCTTTTACCTGTCATGTTATGTAAATTTTTTTAAATGGCAAACTAGCACTGCCCTACATAATGAGTGTTTAAGGATACATTAAAAAAATTGAGAGGCGCTCAGATGCTGCGGACCATATATGTACCTGAGAGAGAGGGTAAAGATCTTCATCCTTTGAAGTTGCTAAGCTCCATCGAGCATTATTTAATTAGGTATTGTCAATGTAGATTTACAGAAATTGCTGTTAAGTTTTGCATGGGAGAGAATTGTGATAGAAGACGTTTTTAAAAAAATCTTCAGTTTACATTGTTTCAGGGTTTATGCTGTCAAACAAAAGTTCATTTTCAGACAAGTTCACTAAAGTGGCTTATTTGCAAAACTGGGTGTCAGACTTATGGTTTATCTTCCAGAGTTGTCTTCAAATAGTGCTGAGGATAGGATATTGAGAGAAACAGCAAGCAGCCCTTGGGACTCTTCTGCATCTCCAACACCTACCACTGCTCAGCAGAGGCAAGAGAATTCTTCTGAAGTTTCTGAATTTCATCTGCCTGCAGAAGAGAATTTTATCTCTAATAGAAGTCAAATTCAGCAGATCATAGACAAATATACGAAAGATTTGAACTGGTTACCTGAAAACACTATATCTTTCCATGGTAATAACCTGTTTAGAATATGGAAACAATACAAGAACTAGAAGTATACTGTGAAAAGGAGTTTAACAAGATCATGCATTTAATCTGTATTCAAATTTTAATTATATTTTGTTAATCACTAGATAACATACATGTTGATGTTCCCTGTTCTGCTGATATTCTGCACCCTGTGGCCAAATGCCAAAAAGATCAGAGGCCCAATTATATAGGCAGTTGCATACGTGCGACTCCCATTGGCTTCAGAGGAAGTTGTACCTGTGCAGCTGGTAGGATAATTGGGTGGTTTCAAGATATTTTTTACCCTTGATTTATCTGTCTGTAGTGGAAAACACACACATGCACAGCTAACAGTAAATGCTAAATAAATATTAGTATTTTAAACCAAATCTGTTAAAGAAAATGAGATGTAATTTATATAGCATTTATTTATATACCCTTGACATTTTTGTTAATACTCTGTGCCTTCAAATTAGAAGACTGTGCATGAAAGTATGGTCATGAATTACTTCTTAGTATTTAGCTTCAGCATTTTAATTTGTCACTGTCCTGGAATACTTGAAAACAATTTTAGTTTTTACTTTGAGTTGACTCAGCACAACCTGTTGGGGTATTGTATACACATGCATAACTTCAGAGATACAGTGATGTAGATAGCCTGTTTTAACACAAAATACTTGCAAAAACTATTTATAAACTTTTTAAGTCTTATGCATTACATTTATAGCACCTGAGCTGTAGATGCCAGGTTTGCATTTTTTAAAAATAAATTTTCCACTTTTTTTTTAAAGCTCCAGCAGTTGGACTCGATTTTTCTGATATGGAAAGAAATTTCCCTAACTTTCAACGTCAGCTTTTTCAGCCTTTGGAACCAAGTCCTGACTTTGATATCTCATCATCCCTTTCTCAACATAGGATTTCTGAAGACAGCAAAGATTTTAGCAAGGTATTACACAAAGTTTTGAAATAAGGGAACTCATGCAATTTATGTAAGGTTACAATGTTGTGTGATTAGAAACTTAATCTTTTGACCTTTACAGAAAATATAATGGCAAGTTTGTGTTTTTAATCTAGAACTGACCAGTAGTTCACTTCACAATAATTTGCCTTTTGTGATAGAAATGGATCTGAAAGAAAAGTTTAAAAATTACTGTTGCAGTTTTTCTCTTGTATTATATTTGAGAATATTTAACCATGATCAATAACTAAACTCTTTGCCATGATTCTTCTGCCACTAGAGTTTCGCTTTCTCAATCCAAAGTCAAGACACATCTGTATTTCCTGAAGCCACAACCTCTAGCTTGAAAGCGAGAAGTTACAATCTGCATTCTTTTCTTAATACAAAGAAGCTAAACAATACTACATCACAAGCAGAGGAGTCAATTAAGGAAAATGTTACTCTGGGTATGGATCTGTTTTTAATGTCTAAACGTGAAGATTTATAGTTGTTTGGTCCCCTGCAGTTGTGTTCTCTTGAAGTTAGTGAGACACTGCTAGCTGTTCGTTATATACTCTTCTCTGCAATGTCATAGCTTAGCTCTTACTTTGTGCCCCCACTGCTATTGAACAAGACTGTGTCCACAGACCTGGTTCCTTAGCTTTTCTGCTGTTGGGTGACATTCCCAGGAATTACACAGTCCAGTTCTTTGTCTTCCCAATTATTGGTATACATTTCCTTTGAGAGCATATGTAATTTTAATATTCGGGCCACTCTGTAATGTATAGATACTGCTTATTTATTGATGGTGCTTTCAGCCAAAAGGAAAAAATATGCTGTTCACTTTCTAAAGCTGTGGGCACCGATTCTGTCAAACTCCCCTTGCTGTCTCTGGGTATTGCAGAGATCCAAATGCAGAATGTATGATGCTCAATATCTAGACATAATAGTGATTTAAGGATAGAGTTTAAATCTGTAATTTTAGCTTAAATCATTAATTTTTCTTAATCCTTGTAAATTCCCTCTCTCCAAAACCAATTATTTCATGTACTGAAAATACAAGAAATAAAACTGTGACATGCATTACTATGGGCACTTTTAAGATAGATCAAATTTTAGGTCTGTCATCTGAAGTCTTTTTTTAAGCGATGAGTAATCTCAAAGTATGAGTTGTTCCTGTGGACTTCAATTCTTTTGCTACTGCTGTTCACCATGGGATGATGCCTTAGTCAAGTAAAACTACAGATGTTTTGCTTGTGTTAAGGTTTGCAGGATTTGGCTATAGGGAAATATTTTGAAAGTTGTCTGCATATCACAAAGTCTATATTTGTGTATGACATGTGCCTGCTTATCAATGATTTCTTATCATTACCATATTTAGAGACATGTATATTTGGAAGAATGCTTATCTGCTAACTTCCAAATATTGTCCGTTTAAAAAAAACCCTAGAATCAAAACCTCTTATTAGATAGATATAATCCCATTGCTGTAGTATCTGAGTGCCTCCTAAGTATAACTTGTTTTGTATGTGTAGATCTTAAGGGAAATCCAAGTGAGAATAACCACCTGCTGTAATTGGCCTTTATAAGAAAGAACAGGCTGTGTTCTGATTTTTTTCTACTATTAATGTATACAGCACCAGTAATGATTTTGCTTTTGCTTCCTTTAGAGACGCTGTCAGAGAGGCGTTTGAAATGCTAAGGCTTTCTACCTGAGAATGGTTTCCAAGGGCCAAATTCTCTGCTTGGTGCAGCTCTATTGACTTCAGTGTAGTTGTGCCTGCTTACACCAGCAGAGAATATGGTCCTAAACATTAAAGAAAAAAAGACAAGTTACTATGTCAAGAAATATAAAGCTATTAGAGATTGTGTTTAAAAGAAGCTAAAATTATTTTGTGTAAAATAACTATTTTTAAATGAAGATACTTTCCTGATTAATACTCTGTTTTTTATTAGTTGGATATTTTGATATCTAGGAAGAATTTCATTCTAATTCACCAAATTGACATAAAAAACACCATCATATCTTAATAAATGTGAATGTACTGGAATTAAATTACTGTATTTAAAACATTGTTGCCTATTTTACTATGCTTTTCTTAAATGGATAAATAATTACTTTCTTTTTGTAAACTCTATTGTATGTATTTAGACTTTTCTGACAGTCTGACTTTTTTCAAGCAGGTTCTGAAGAATCTTTTCACCCTCTTCAGTTGGAATCTACCCTGAATGAGCACAGCCAGAGTACTGCACAACCAATAGGTCTTCACATTGTATTTGAACAAAATTCTAAAATTAAAAAATCAGAGAATGAGAACTACGTTTCACCTGTTGGAGACCAATATGAGGGGCTGGCGAGAAATATAGAGAATACTAATCTCCAGTCTTCAGTGGAAAACCTGCGGAGTCCAACGCTGAGTTCATCAGAAGAACTGGGTTCATTTTATCAGCTAACTACAACACAGATTACAGAAAATGAGACTCTCCTGACTGAACATTCAGTAAAAGAAGTTGCGGAACTGAGAAAAGAGAACTTGTGCTTTGAAGAATTACCTGTTGTGACACCAAATAAGCACAGGGAGCTTACTGAAACCCCAGTTCTTAGCAATGAAGCAAATAGGATTGTGGAAGGTGACCATTCACAGTGCAGTACAAATATATTGGAGGAAGAACAAAGCATTCTAGAAGTACAGATGTCCTCTAGAATGCCTAGAGCAGTAGACTCAGAAATCTACATCAACCCTTCACAAGCAACTAGACAACAAAATGGTGGTTTGCCAGAAATACCCCAAAACCAAAATTCTAATTTAGTGCTCACAATAAGTTCAGGGTCACATTCCTTACAAAGCCGTGTGCCAGTCTGGGTGAGTGAAATAAAGGTTTCACAAGGTAATTGTTAGTGAGTTAAATGCCATTCAGATTTCAACCAATTGCTCCAAGCTATTTTAGACCTTTTGTAATTGGAAAATTTAGCAAAGTTCACTTTACAGTTTTAGTTGGAAAACTTGTGTAATTTAATCTGAAATTATGCTGATTCTCGTCATTTTAGGTCTAGATTTTAATTGAGAAAAGGCTAGCAGTTATGGTAAAGGAAGATGAGTTAAAATGCTTAATTTAGGAAAACAACAAAGCTGTGTTATAAATGCTGTTCCGTTAAGGATCAAACAAAAGCTACTATTGTTTGCCAAGAATTAGCTTTCAGGCTGTGACTAGAATTCTGGTTTAGAGGAGGGGTGGAAGGGAGGTTTTGTACAATGGCAAATTAAATATTTAGGTTGGACTGAGCTCCTTTGGAGGAGTTCTAAGTACATCAATAAATGTGGGAAGAGCACTTTGCCTGAGGTATTTCTTTCACTGCCTGGGGCACATTTTCTTTATCTGTATGTTGAACAATTCTTTCCTTTGTAACAGGCTAACAAATGTTGCTGTTGCTAGAAATATTGATTTTTACCTTGATGTTGTCTTCTCTGTTTTCTAGGAGACAGAGTCAGGGCATGGGATTATGGAAGAACCTGAACTGACTCTGATAAGCTCAAATGACATCAGTGTTGCAGAATCAGACTCGGAACACATTAGCCAAGAGAAAAAAAGAAAAAATAAGTTGGATAGCCTGGCATATGCTGGCCAGTCTGAACTTAAAAGTTGTTCTGAGGTAAATCTTGATGATCTCTCATCATTTTGAGCCTGGTACTACTGATTTTTTGCTTTAGTAAGAATAAGAAGATACTTGGTAATTTTAAAGCATGTAATACAATATTGTAGATCACTAGCATGTTTTGGGTTCTCCAGATTTGCAAATATTTGAGCCATTTGGTGGTAATGCCATGTCTGGTGGGTTGGGCGGATGCAGAGAACTGAAATCTATTCTGCTTCCTTCACTCTGTCCTTTGCCTTACCCCAGTAGCTTAGTTGAGATGGAGTACTCCAAAGTTCACACTGTCAGAAGAACAGACATGTCCTGCTGTAGTTAGTAAGGCAGAGCAATAACTCATTCCTGGAAGACTCAATGGGAAAGGCAAAAATCTTATTACCTTACTAGAGAAAGGGCATCCAGGTATTGGATAGAGGCACACTTCAGAGCCATCTGCAGTTCTCAGAATAGACAGAAGAGGGTGGGCTCATTGCATTACTGCACTAGTCTTTTATTATAGTATCCTTTTGTGTCTTTTTTGCTCAAATTAAACTAATATTGTCCCCAACCCCCTAGGGTACTGAATGACTAAGTCAGTGGGTGTGAGTATGCTATTTAAGTTCTGACTGCAGGCTTTCTTATTCTAATGTAGGAAACTTGCCCCAGGGTATTTTGTAGTAGACTTTTAATAAGATTTCTGGAACTGAAATTCAGACAGTGTTTAGGGGTCTCTCTCTGTCCAATCCTCCCTTTTCCTGCTCAGTGGATAAACTGTAGCTTTTCCTCAGCGTTGCATGACTCAAGCTAGAGTAGCAACTGTTCCATCCTCAGGGTATTTCAACAGCTCTGGAAAGGTCCATGAGGATGCTAATGATAAAACTTTAAAATCAGGTTGTGAATCATTATTTCCTCATCTGAGGACTGCCAGTTTTCCAGGCATTTCCTTGGTTGGATTCTCTTTGACCTAGATCATTCTGTCCCTATTCAGATGCTCATATGTTGTCCACAAACGGTCCCTGACCAGTTCCAAACGCTACAGATAATGCCAGTTAGGATTAAACCATTCTGACAGTGGATGATCACAGGGTAATTTATTCAAAGAAGATACATTTTCTCAAGACTGTGTGGATGACTGTAATATAGTTGATGCCAGCCAGTGTTATGAAGGAACATGCTAACATAGCTGTTATCTTGGGAAGATGATCACATACATTCAAATGAATAATAATTCAATTGCAAGAGGGCATAGAGACAGTGAAGAGCTCCAAGGGCATGAAGGTGGCTTTTAAGAAGCAATTAGACCGTGGAGGAAATTGATACTAGATAGTTGGAGGCTGTTGTAAACATTGGGGCAGCATTGGGGAATAACATTTATCTGAGAATAGGAGAAGGAGACAGAACCCTGTGAGAGTTGATGTGGGAGCTAGAGATGGAACAGGAAGAAAAGCAATCAGATGTAAGTGGGGGCAAAACTGGGTCCTGAAGCAAAAATGAGAAGTTTGAACTTGATGGGGGAAAAGGGGCTTTACGGGTAAGGATCTGATTTTTTTGTTTTGTTTTAAGAGAAATTTTTATAAAATGGCTTTTAGTGCCAACAGCTCTTGCTGCTGTGTGCTAACTACATTTTTCTTGCATCTGTGCTAATGAAGAAAGATCTCATTCTGTTGGCTCCTTAATTGTTTGTTCCTTGACAACAATGGAGATGGATTAATATTACTTCACTAAAATGTGTAGCCTGTTCTAAGTACATTATACCAATCGATTCTTCTGTCTTGCAGCAGGGGAGAGACTTTTTACCTTTAGACCCAGAAGCAGATTACTCTGTTTTCACGCTTCCTGACTACTCTGCAATAGCTCAGAGTCCTAATGAGGATCAGTCTCCGTTACATCAGTCTGCAGGTACTCGTGTGTAACTTCAGTATGCTCATTAGAACTGAAACAGAGAATCTCCAGGCTTGCCGGGCCAACAGCTGACTGGTGCAGCAAGCCTGGAAGGGGGTGGGGGGGAGAAGCGGAGTGGCGGCGCACTCGGGAGGCGGAGGTGAGCTGGGGCGTGGAGCGGTTCCTCTCCATACCCCGATGTAACGCGGTCTCACCTATAACACGGTGAGATTTTTTTGGCTCCCGAGGACCGCGTTATATTGGGGTAGAGGTGTATTAATTTGTAAGATCCTCAGACCAAAGTTCTGAGGATCAGCATGGAGGGGTGCCTAGTACACTTTGGAGCATTCTTAAAATAAGAAGTACTCCTCTGACAAGCTAGATCTGCTTAGTGGTTTGAGAATGTCTGTCTGTAATGTGGACCCTATTGCTTACAGTATGTTTTAAGGTATTAAGATTTAGTAACATATATAGCAAATACAAAATGCTATATACGTGCACTCTAGCTTTAAAATAACTGTAGGAAGCTGTTTAGTAAATTTCCTAATTCTCTTCAAATCAAACCCTGGTACAATCCATGAAAACAGTAAAGCTCAGTTTTAGGACCATTATTTAAATTCATAGGATAATCAGCTGTAGTAACCTATCAGTGATAAAATCAAAAGTACTGAGACCTTCCTTCTTTCTTCACAGTCATGTTGCTAGAGTTCACTTCCACACCAGGTAGTTTACAAGAATCATTTTTAAGGAGAAAGAAAAACTTTATTCAGAAGTCCTCTAAAAGAGTGGAGGAAATAAAAAACAGAGAGAGATGTTCTGAAAAGCCTCAAGCTAAGCTGTTTCAAAGAGACAAGACTGAAAGATTTAACATGCCAAAGAAGGAGTCTCCTACTTCTGGTAAATTTCATTTGGAAATAGGCATTAGGCATATGGGATTCTTCTAGTAGTTATTCTATAAAGCAGGATAGATACTGCTACTTTTGGATCTTTGCTCTTGCAGATCAGAATATTCTGTAACAGGGGTTCTCAAACTTTCACTGCCTGGATCGCATCTTAAGAAAGAGCGGTTCAGAGATACCTCACCCTCTTTCATAATCCTAGGATCACCTCTTCATCTGCTTAGTTATATAAAATCCCTGGAAAAACAGTAATTGCTTACATAAAAAAGCAGTATTGAGAATGTAACACATTTTGAGCTTCTTTTAATGGGAATTAAAAGCTGGAAATAAAGAGCATAACTAGCACCATTATAATGGGCTAGCTCTCTGGCCCACTATAGACAATAGTCTAAAAACTGAGATCGCCTTACAACTTGCTGGTGTTTCTCTGTATGAGATAAGATCGTTACTATTGTCCTTGGCTGAGATTTGGAGATTTACTCTGAAAAGAAAAAATTCTGCCCCATGGAGTCCATTCTACCAGCCAGTTTCTTTTCAGATGTGTTTTCTCCAAAATAGGAAACTTGATTGTTTTTTGTTTCAGACCTTACTGCCTTTTGAGGCCAGTGTTCAGCTGCTGTCTGTAAAAGGTGTAAACTTGTCCTGGTAAAGATTATATAGTGGATACTTCTCCAGTTCACTTTGTTGTCACTGATCTGTATGAGCCCATTTTTGGATTGGCCTCAGTTGCATTTCTTTTTTAAAAAATATTTTGTTTAAAACAAAGGTGCAGTTGTCAGTCAGTTGAAGAAAGTGGGGGAAGTGAAAGTGTGCTCTCCAGAGGACAAAAGGTCTGCAGATGTTCAAATGCAGCAGCGCACTTTAAGGTATTGTGTGAATATAGAATATGGGAGAAATTAGACTAATTAAACTACTTTTGTTTCCGAAATAATACCTGTTGCAGTAAAATAGAGCCTTAATTTTAGCAATAGTTTCTGATCTCCCATTTATTTCAGCCCCTTAGACTTAAATTAGATGAGTATTTGTGGAGACTAATATTTTGTGCTTTTTGTTGGAAGTGCAAGGTAGGAAACTGGGGTAGGAAAGCAATTTTTCTCCACGTCAGATTGGCAGAGACCATGTTTTTAATTTTTTTTTTGGGGGGGGGAGGGGGGTTGCCTTACTCTGCAGTGTGGGGCATGGGTCACCTGCTGGTTTGAACTAGAGTAAATGGTGGCTTCTCTGTAACTTGAAGTGTTTACATCAAAATTTGAGGACTTCAGGAACTCAGCCAGGGGATATGGGCCTATTATAGGAGTGGGTGGGTGAGGTTCTGTGGCCTGCAATGGTGCAGTAGGTCTGACTAGATGATCGTGCTTATCTCATCTGGCCTTAAAATCTGAGTCTGAATCCACCCAATTCAGGCTTAATCATTTTCACCTTTATTTATAAAACTTCAGACATAGATGATAGATAAGATGAAATAGAGGCCCAAGTTACTGAATTCTGGCCTATCAGGAAGTTCTCCTGTATTTTGTGGTGATCATCGCCACTTCTGATCCCTGGTCTGGTCCGTCAGACTTATTTCTCCAGTTTGGTTCTACTAACCTTCACTTGCATATGTAATGTGGACAAGTATAAGAATCCATTAATTTAATTTTTATCCAGTCAGTATTAAGCATTGTCTTATGTAACCCCTACAATACACATGTGCAAGCTTCAATTTACACAACTTTTGCTGCTTATAGTTTCATGTCATCTTGTCCTTATTTTTCCCCACTAAAAGGCACTTATACAGGGTTGTATATTTATTACACGGATTAACTTTTCCTTTTATCAAAAATCTAATGGAACACATTCTATGAACAAAACATCACCTTTGTCCAGCCGGCAGTAGCATTATTTAAGCAGATCTATGTAAGGGGGGAACTGGCAAAACACTCATGCCAGGCAAAGCTAGGCTGAGACCTTGGCCTAAGTCTTGCTGCATCTAAACTCATTCGCTATCCATAATTATAAATTATGCTATATAAAAAGTTTTTTCACTCTTTAGTGAAAAGACTTTTGACATAGAGTTCCAAGCAAACAGTTTTTTCCCTTTTGATGACCTCAGTTTGAGTTGTTATAGCTGAAATAATTACTCATACCAGTGTGTTTACTATTTAAATTGAACTTCACGATTTTAGATCAGTAAAATGTTGGGAAAATTGCCAATCACATTCTGTCAAATGTCAAGGTGATAATATATAGTAAAACAAATATAAACCTCAAAACTCTGGGTAATAAACTTACTGGATATAAATACTAAGGATTTTTGGCATACTAGAGAAATAAACCAAAGTGGCATTTTTAATCGTTTCCAGTTTATTAACCCTGTATACGTAATACAAACACTTTTTAATTTTAAGTTGAGCCCTCATTAATAAGTATACACATTTTTACTGTTTGGCAGACTTTATAATCAACTAGCCGAAGTGAAAATCAGAAAGGAAGAGAAATCAAGACAAGAAACCTATGCTAAAAACAGAGAAAAGGCTAGAGAGTTTCAAAAGGTAACTGCATGTGGTACAGTATCTTAAACCCCTTGGCCCAGCATTTCTCTATTTTAATGCCTGTTGTTCTGCGCAGTTCTAATTCCACTTACCTGTCGGTGCAGTCCCTTTTTAATGAGACTGCTACCTACTTATTAAAAACTGGAGCTCATCTGAAGCAAAGGGGGGTGAGCCATTCTTGCAGTAATGATGAAATTCTACCACCCTATCTCATGGTGACAAATTACAGCCGCGTGACGTGTTTATGGGCTTTCAGCTACTAACTTGTAAATTATTTGACATACTAAAATTTTGCATTTTTCAGTGAAGACCAGGTTGAAAAATAGCAATAGAGAGCTATGGTCTCTAAGGTGTATCATTAAATTATGAACACTGGCCTCGGGCAAAATCAGTACTTGGTCCTGCTAGTGAGGGCAGGGGGCTGGACTTGATGATCTCTCGGGATCCCTTCCATGTCTCATCAGAAACAAAACTATCTAAACTTTTCCCTACAAATTAAATCTGATTTAGCATCATTATCTGATCCTGATTTTTCCCTCATATAACTGTTGGAAAGAGTGCATAGATAAAAACATCCAAAATTAGGAGTCAGTGTTTGAAATTTTGATGCCTCTATAGTCCAAGTGTTCCTCTTCTAGTTACTAAGAGGTTACACTAGTTGTTTTTGAAATGGAACTGCTCACTTGATTTAAACCAAACCCTAAGATCAGGATTTAAACTTCTGGCTGCTGTTTGCACACTATTCCATTCATTGCAACACATTTAGGGTTAGCCTGAGAAAATCCCTTCAGAGGGATGTAGTTAGAACATCCACTGCATGACTTTCTGGAATAGGAAGAAATGTAATAGTTACTGTGCCTGTTCTGTTATTTACATAGGGTTGCCTTGTGCCAAATACACTGATGTATTTGAACATACTGAATACCATTTTTTTGGAATATATCATTGTTTGCATAATCCAAGCTGCTGTTGTGGCAAGTGTTCAAATAGTACATTGAAGCTTAGCTAATGCCCTTCCTATAGAGCATTTAGCTATTCAGAACACTGCCAGCCTGTTATTTAGGAACTTCAAATCTAAATCAATCTGCTGGATATTCAAACATCTATTTTTACTTACAGAAAACATTGGAAAAACTACGAGCCAAAAAGACACATTGAACACTACATCCTTTAAGAGACTTCTGCCAATAAGAAGTGCTTGACTCCTTTCTCAGTTCAATCCAAGGAATGTATGAGAAGGCCAAAGTCACATTAAGCAATATCATTATGTAACTGTGAAGTACTGAGCTTTGATCTAGGTCAAAAAATCATAATTTAAATAATGTAGCAACTTAATTTATTCCCAAGATTTGAATGATCACCACCACCAACGCTTGCCTAATTACAGATTTGGTCTGCCAGTTTATACTCCATTTCTGCTTGTATTATGATTCAGATTATTGTACAAAGGCTTTTTTACATTGAGGATGGTCTGCATTTAAAAGTGAAGGGTCAGCTGAATCTTTTTAATAAAGTTTTGTAATGAAACCTGGGCTTTATGTGCAAGTGTCAATGTATTGGAAAATCAAAAGTTAAGAGGTAAAATATTCAAATTTGCCTAATTCCTATTAATTTAAAATGATGCAAACATCCTTTCAATGATACTTGTTTGTTTGTTTGTTTTTGAAGGTGCAAATGGTGGTTAGGCCTATTACTATTACTTTCAAAGAGAATTAAACCCCTGCCATTTTTATCTTTGAAAATTTCATCCTAGGCTCTGTAGTGCCTGTTGATTTTTTTTTTTTTTTTTTGAAAATTTTACCCAGTGCATTTTACTGAAACTCTTGAGTTCCTCTAAGATACAGGTGGTAAACTACCCTGGAAAGGCTTTAGAGAGTCGTACTTAACAACATGAAGTCTTTGAATGATTAAACAAAAGTAGTGAGGTGATTTTACCCTCTGTATACTACATTGGTGAGATGGATATTGGAGTAGTGTATCTAGTTCTAGTGTCAACATTTACAAATGTTAAAAATAGAGAAGCTGAAGAACATGCCTCAGGGTCTGTCTGTGCTACACTAAGTAGCATTAGTAGAACTTGAATTAGCAGCTGCTGGGTTTAACCTAGAGTTACAAATGTGTAGATCCAGGGTCTCAAAGTCCTGGCCTGTGGGCCATCTGGGGCCATAGAACCTCCCCACTGCAGCCTATGGAGGAGAGACATGTAGACATGCTGCTGCCAATGTCTGCTGCAGGTGCTATGCCTGCAACTCCCATTGGCTGGAGGAGAGGGATAGCGATACCATTATTAGTTGCTGGGCAGAGTCTTTTTCCCACAATGAATATAAACAAATCAAAATACTGAACACGGTTATCTGATGCACACACTGCTGCAATCCTGAAGATTTCAACTGCTCCATCGCTGAGGCCAAACAACAAACTGACAGAACTGAAGCATTGCCAGGTGTTGAGCAAACACTAAAAACACTTTGGAGGGTGAAAAGTTGTATGACAATTTTATTAAGAAATTTGAAATAAAAAGTACAATATAAATGGTTTTTTTCTGAACACCATCTTCAGTGACACTATTGGCCTGCTGGGAGGATTTGAGTTTGAGACCCTGGCTGTAGATGCTCAAGCAAACTATCATCTTGAGCTATTGAAGTCAGGACAGTGCTTTTCAGGAAGATATGCTTCAGCCAAACAAGCTATTGGTTCAGTATAGGCATAAGTGGGCGAAAACCAATATCTTCTACTAGACAGGTTGGAGTAGATGACCCATTTGGATGTTCTTGGTTTTAAAGAGATACCTTTTCTTAAATGCATTAACATTTTGAAGGTAAGTAGTACTTGATATTAGGTGAAGTTTATGGGCAAGGGAATATCAGCTGTGCTTAAGTATATTAGAGCTGAATTTAGACACCACTTCAAATAGTTATGAACCAACATGAAAAACTTAAATTGTTTTTGAGCAGGGGAGAAAGATATTCATATGGGATTATAGCAGTGGTTCTCAAACTTGTAGTGGTGCCTGTTCCCATAGCAAGCCTCTGTATATGACCCCTTATAAAAACCACATTTTCATATATATATTTAACACCCTTATAGCTGCTGGAGGAAAAGCAGGGTTTGGGGTGGAGGCTAACAGCTCAGGACCCTGTCATGTAATAACCCCAACCCCCAGTTTGAGAACCCCTGGATTATATGATAGTTCCAGAAGGGTGACTTGGACAGGGCCAGCTCTAGGTTTTTTGCCACCCCAAGCAAAAAAAATTTTGGCTGCACCCTCCTCCTGCCCTAGCCCTGGGTCACTGGTAACTTGCTCCTAGGGTGGGTTATTCAGCAGGAATTTTGGATTTGCAGAGAATACAGACAGGATTGGTTCCCATATGGTTACAGAACTGCAGTAAAGTGGAACAATTTTCAGCTTGTATGATTGGAGGATAGCTGGATGCATGTAAGACTGTCCTCCATAAATGAGGAAAAGTTGAGGTGCCTTTATTATTTTTGTTCCACTCTTTCTATGGGGAATTTGCCAATGCAGTATCATGGTCTTCCTTTTAAACAAATAAGGCAATGGCTGTTGAAAATAGCACTTCCAGTCCTAAAAACCACTGGGAAGCATTTCTTGGTCAATTTTATCCTACTTTTTCCTATAGCTGTGGATCCATGTATTTGATTTGGGAGAAATGAAGTAACAGCTGCCCAAATTGAGCTTGAGCACTCCTGAATTTTGAGGTGTTCAAATCTGGCTGGTAGATGCTAGATTCCCTTTCTGAATATTGCTAAATCTGGAAAGGAAGTCAATTTCTGCTTCCATGGCTCAGAAGTGGAAATCTTCCTACATGCCTGGTACTGTATCTAAAGCTGCTGAGGTCCTGTAGAGCCTCCCTCCCCATTTTAAATTCTATGGGGAGCCACCTCCCTCCCTTGCTAGGCTTCAGATAGAGAGGGGGACTGTCCATTTGGTCCACCCAATTCTTTCTTTGGGGGCTTCAAGGTGAGGTCATATAAGTATCCTTAATCCAGTCTGGGGATGTCTTTTGAAGGGGATATCTGGGCCAAAGCTGCCTATTCCTTGGGCATACTTATTCCCCATCATAGTGCCACCCTGTTCTAGCAGTGAGCTCTCCACTCACAGCAAGCTGCAGCATGAGGTTTTAGCTACCATACTCCCTCCCTTTCCTGTTGATAGTGGCCAAGGGAATGCTGGGAAATTTAGTTCTTTCCCTGCTCCAGGGCTGGCTCTATAGGCAGGGAGCTAACTAAGGAACTACAGCTCCCAGGCTGGATCCCTGCTGCCCCAAGCAGCTGCTTGCTTTGCTGGTGCCTAGAGCTGCCCCTGGACTTGGAACACATGTCTTGATTGGAGAAAACCAGTGAGTAAAAGGGAAACATGATCATGCAGCCTCTATTTTCAAGCTACTAAACATCCCCTTTGACAAGTTGCAATGTGGGATTCAAAACAAGGTATAGAGTAAAAAACTAAACTTTTTATGGAGAATGTAGCTGGTCTAGTTCAAACTATAATCCACACTACTCTTCCCCCAGCTAAGCAAGTTAATGCTTGACAGAATTCCACCCTTGCCAGCCACTACCTACAGACTCAAATCAACTTTAGTTCTTTAATTCAATACTAGACCAATAGTAAAAGGTGGTAACAAATAAGTCACGTACTTGATCACTTTAGAGGAGTCATTTCAGTGCATATAGCAGATTATAAAAAAAACTAGACTTTGTACATAGTATGGATTTATTGAATGACTGTCAAAGTTCTCAAATAACTTCTAGAAGCCCTGGAAAATACCTTCTGTATACAATTGAGTCAATCATGAAGCCAATGTAGCAGTTCACCCTGAAGTTTCCTGTTGATTTGAAGTTGACTCATTCCATTAAATCCTCCACAACAGATTTTTAAAAATACATGTGACAAGTTTAGGCTAAAGGATTCAATAATCAAGTTTACTACAGAAGCATCCAGTGAAGCAATGCAAACTCAACACTTTAAATTGTCCACAGCTTAGGGGGTGTCTCACTGACCTAAAAAAAAAAAAAATTAAGCATATATTCAGGTAACATTGCTGAACTTCTGGTGATTAAAATCAGTGTACACAATTAGTCTTGTCCACTATTAATAGATATTTAACCATGCAAGAAAACATTATGGTAACATGGCCATACCACTTCCTAAAATAAGCATTATACTGTTTATATTAGTCTGGGAGCATGCATAATTCCATGAGCTAGTTAATGATAAAGAGATAAGGGAGGCATTTGATTCCCATGTCTTACAGAATCATAATTTAAATGCTGTCACCCTCTGCAGTGTTGCAGCAGAGACTCACTGCCCTTCCAGCACCAGTGGTTGGTGGAAATAGTCATAAGTCATCAGAAACCAGACAAGTTGGGTATCATTTGAAAGCCCTTTCTCCCACTAACAATGGTGTCAAACATGAAAAATGAAAAGACATTTTCTTGAATACATAAAATCCAATTTTTTTTTTTTTAAAAGTTTCACAGGAATGTGAAACATGCAGCCCTTACAAAGTTAAATCGTGGCCCCTGACTGACAATCTGAGCATTAACTGATATAGTATCTGTAACTTAAAAAACAGTACTGTTAAGTATTGCATTGGCAAAGAAACAGTCCAATGGTACTGAGTACCAGCTTTGTTTATGCCAACAGTGTTGTAATGAGGCACTGGTTAAGACATCAGCTTTCAACCAGAAATTACTGGAATACATCAGCAAATGGTAAGCACAACACATACATTGTTATGTACATTGCATAAGTAATTTTTATTAAGTCCTTGTGTTTAACAAGGGCCTCCCTAGTGGTATTCAAAAATTCAGTTACTAGTTGGTACTGTCACCCCACTGATACCTAAAAATGATCAAAACTGAAATAAAAACCAATACTTTGTGGCAGTTCACTGATGTAAGAAGTGCACCCATAAACTGAATTTAAGGTTGGAGAGGAAATTGATCAGGAAAAAGTTGGAGATTCTGGGTCAAGTGCCAGGTGTGTCCAAGGCTCACTGTATACTAGGTCCCATGGCATGTGTGTCAAGAACACCAGCTGCTTCTGTTATAAACCAGAACCCTGAATTAAAAAAAGAAAATGAGTCCTTGTGGCACCTTAGTCTTTAAGGTGCCACAAGGACTCCCCATTGTTTTTGCTGATGCAGACTAACAGCTACCACTCCAGAACCCTGAAGGCATCTATTAAGCAGTTTCAACATGTGAGATGCTCATAAAGGCATTAACTGATTGAATTGGCCCGGTCAACACCGGTTTTCCCACTTGTGAGGTAACTCCCTTCTCTTCATGTGTCATGCCTGCATCTGTAACTTTCACTCCATGCATCTGAAGTGATTTTTTTTACCCACGAAAGCTTATGCCCAAATAAATGTCAGTCTTTAAAGTGCAACTGGATTAGTTTGTGTATACAGACTAACAGCTACCCTGATACTCTTAGCAAGAACATTGCATGGGAATTTAAGTGGGTGCATTGACCCTAAAAGACACCCACATATGACATCAAGTACTCTTAATGTAGCATATAATGTGTTGAGTTAAAAGGTAAAAACAAAACAATCAAATTTACTACTGCAAACAAAAAGATACAGTGCTCTCAAAAGGAAGAAAGCACTGCTAGCACCAGGAATATCAAGACAGTTTGCAACTGCTAATTTTTCCCCTTTAAATCTCCCCCCCACCCACCCCAAAAAGAAAGCATTCTGTCCTGTAATAGGTGGGAATTTGAGATCCCCAACTGATGCCAAACCTGGAAAAAAACTGTGACCCTACTTTAAGTGGTGCATCGGTGGTTGCAGTGACAGCAGCACCAGCAAGTATGACAGTAAGCAAGTAAAGCACCAGGCTGCCATTTTATCACAAAGGTTCATGTATGAGTGCCTGAATGAAACGCAGGTTTTCAACATACAATTGTGCAGCGTATGCATAATCTACCAGTACAAGTGGGTGTTGGTGTAACAATTCTTTCCAACATGTTTTAACGCACATGCACTGTGCTGTAAACAAGGGCAGTATTTTGTCAAGGTCCAAATTTCTTGATCAAGGAATAGTCAAGGCCCACACTCCAGAGAAAATAAAAACCTATAGGGATAATAAGTAATAGGGCTGTCAAGCAACTAAAAAATTAATTGCACTGTTAAACAATAGAATACCATTTATTTAAATATTTTTGGATCTTTTCTACATTTTCAAATATATTGATTTCAATTACAATTACAGAATGCAAAGTGTATATATAGTGCTCACTATTTTTGATTACAAGTATTTGTACTGTAAAAAACAAATAGTATTTCAATTCATCTCATACAAGTACTGTAGTGCAATCTATCATGAAAGAAACAAATGTAGAATGATGTACAAAAATAACTGCATTCAAAAACAAAACAATGTAGAATTTTCAAGCCTACAAGTCCACTCAGTCCTACTTCTTGTTCAGCCAATCGCTCAGAGAAACAAGTTTGTTTACATCTGCTGGAGATAATGCTGCCTGCTTCTTATTTACAATGTCACCTGAAAGCAAGAACAGGCATTTGCATGACACGGTTGTAGCTGGCATCGCAAGATATTTACATACTAGATGCGCTAAAGATTCCTATATCCCTTCATGCTTCAGCCACCATTCCAAGGGACATGTATCCATGTTGATGGGTTCTGCTCGATAACAGTCCAAAGCAGTGCAGACTGACGCACGTTCATTTTCATTATCTGAGTCAGATGCCACCAGCAGAAGGTTCTTTTTTGATGGTTTGGGTTCTGTAGTTTCTGCCTTGGAGTGTTGCTCTTTTAAGACTTTTGCAAGTATGCTCCACACCTTGTCCCTCAGATTTTGGAAGGCACTTCAGATTTTTAAACCTTGGGTCCAGTGCTGTAGTTATCTTTAGAAATCTCACATTGGTACCTTCTTTGCGTTTTGTCAAATCTGCAGTGAAAGTGTTCTTAAAATGAGCAACATGTGCTGGGTCATCATCCGAGACTTCTATAACATGAAATATATGACAGAATGAGGGTAAAATAGAACAGGGGACATAACATTCTCCAAAGGAATTCAGTCAAATTTAATTAATGCTTTTTTTTAAAATGAGTGTCATCGGCCTGGAAGCATGTCCTCTGGAATGGTGGCCAAAGGGGCATACGAATGTTTTAGCATATCTGGCATGTAAATACCTTGCAATGCCAGCTGCAAAAATGCCATGAAAATGCCTGTTCTCACATTCTGGTGACACTGATTTCAATTAGAACACAAAATACAATATATTTGAAAATGTAGAAAAACATCCAAAATATATAAATAGAATACTAATTTAATTGCATGTTAATAAATTTCAAACTGATTAATCACTATTAATTTGAGTTAATCACATGAGTTAACTGCGATTAAATCAACAGCCCTAGTAAGTAAATAAAAATATTTTGGGGTCCATTCAAAAGCAGGCAGGCCAAATCCAAATATTGACTAGCTCTGATTTAGAAGTTGACCAAATCACAGGTAGTGATGTCTGAAGAATGAATAAGGGGATATTATGAGCCTGAGTGGCTGCTATTTAACAAGGTTAATTCTGATATTGCAGCTTTACATAGCTGACCTTTCCTTGCTATTATATTTGAGGACATGGTTCTGGAGTTTTCCCCTCTTGACCTCACCCCCTTATCTTCTCCCTTCTTGAAGAAAGGATGGCTCAATCTGCATCCTGGATACAGCTTCCTCAGCAAAAACAAAAAAAGTCACACTACAGCTCCTATGTTGGAGGTAGGGTTAGTCAAGTTACAAGATGGTATGCTCTATCCCTTCCCCAGCCTATGGACGCTACCTCCATAGTGCTACACATCTGAGGTTCCCACAATCAGTGACTAGTGGATTAAAAATGAACATTCCCTGGGTTTGGTTCAAACTTCACCCTCATCTGCAAGTCTGCTTTTGCTTCATTAAAAGTATATGGTTTTGTTACCTAGAGCTGGCTTTTGGTTGATCAGCCATTTATGAATGGATGGCTGTTGGAAGTGAAGTATGTGAAGGTAAGGTAATACAAGTAAACTTCCAAGGTTTTTTGGTTCCATACACCACCTTTTTTTGGGTCTAGCGTTGGTCCTCAACTAGCAAGAGGAAATCTCCCAAAGACAAAAGGGCTTAGAAATTGTTACAATTGTTATGTTTTAAATGCCAATACTTAGGGCCAGACTGACTGAAGTGACACAAAGTATGGGACTCTGCATCAAGCCGCTTTCCATCATACATTAAATATTCGTTTAAACCATTTCTTCCAGTTCTGAGGTCAGAAGCTTGGTTGAAGAACTTAAAAATGTAACCTAAATTCTGAAGCCAGTGTAAGTTTTCCCATGAATTGGCACAGTGACACTGGATCTGTAATTTGGAGAGTTTAATGACATCCCTTTCTCTTACACTTGAAGAGCCTAGCTGCACTATGTCTATCTCCTCAGAAATAGGCCACATAGCACACTAAGTGCTCATGGCATCCTGCAGAGGATTTCAATATTAGGTCATCGCGTTAAGAGCTGCTGGTTTCAGCCATGCAAACCCTCTTTGAAATGACCTTTAGTAAGTGGCTGCTGTTGCTTATCAGAATTGCTAACCGGCATCCTTACCTTTGCAATACAGCTAGAAAGGTCTTTTCCATATCCATGTTTGTTCCTGGTCTTCGTTTGGGATTTGCGGTCAGTGATTTGTTAGCAATGGACACTAAGGGGTTAAAGTGAGAGTCAGATTTGGTTAGTATCAAGCGATAAATTACCAAGGTGAGTTGCCTGAAGACAAGCCAGGAAAAGAACTCTATTCAGAGACAGTTTAGCTAATATCAGTTTTCTTTAGTTATGTTTAAATGTAGGAGTCCTGTGATAAATTGCTCTTCAGTGAACCATCTGAGGAGCTTCAAACGAAATCAAATCAGATCTTTATTAGAAATATTCCATACAGTCAGATTTTTGCCTATAATCCTGATAAAGAATGTACAAAGTGCTAATTCTTCCATAGTTACTATTCTTAATTTTTAGACAGCTTTAGCTGAAATCTGGCTATACTGAACAGAACAAACTTATGTAAAAAGGTTCTCAGTGAGGATTTAAGCAAAAACAGACATGGTGACATGAAAGAGTGCTCTCTTTGATCCCTTACATTACTTGTTTCCAACAGATTTAGTGCTACTAAAGTAGCAATGCCAAAATCTAATGGAGTTACTTTATGGTCATGTCCACAGCACACCAGAAATGGTATTTCCTAGTATCCTTGGTAATGACCATTGATTGGGGTTTTAAGTAATACTTGAACACTAAAAACTTTAGTGGAAAAGGCCAGAGTTGTTATATGATGCAGATGGCAACTTAAAGCTCTAAAAATTAAGCTGAGCCAAGCTGTGTATCAAAACAGTTGTCCTAAAGCATTACTAGTGCTTATACCTCATAGTAGACATCAGTTTTAGCTTCACACAGCCTGGAACTTCAGGTTACTTTTTACCTTCAAAACTGTTTGAGGCACTAAATCAACACCCACACAAGGTACATATGTAAGAATTATCCTGATTTCAGATATGGGTCACAATTCAAAATTAAGTGATTATTTTGCCCAAGTCAAAAGTGTTATCACAATTCAAAATGAGGTTGTCTTTGAGGTTTAGACCACACTTCAGCAGTGTTTCTACTTTATTCTAGTACTGTCTGCTGCAGTTTCAGCATATCAGATGTTCTCAAAATCTCAATTGTATTTTGAATTATTTCATACTGTAATTATATACTGTGACAGGTTCAGTCACAGAGACCCCCTTGGGACTGTCACCTGACATGCTGAGATTACCTCTGAGCCCCTTTTCCCTGCCAGCTTGGGGCTCCAGAAACTGGTCTTGAGCCAGATACGCTAACTTGCTGCAACACAGACCCAGGTTCTGAACCACACCTCCAGAGCTGCAGACTTAACTGAAAACCGCTCAGCAAGTACTCCTCTCCAGCACCCAGCTCCCAATGGGATCCAAACCCCAAATAAATCCAGTTTACTTGGTATAAAGCTTATACAGGGTAAACTCAAATTGTCTGCCCTCTATAACACTGAGAGAAATATGCACAGCTGTTTGCTCCCCCAGGTCTTACTTACTTTTTATACTTAAACACACTTTTAAGTGGTTCCAAGTAATAACAGAAAGAACTAAGTAAGTTACCAAGCAAAATAGAGCAAAACATGCAAGTCTAAGCCTAATACATTAAGAAACTGAATACAGGTAAATCTCACCCTTAGAGATGTTCCAATAAGCTTTTCCCAGTCTAGAATCCTTCCTAGTCTGGGCCCAATCCTTTCCCCAGTACAGTCTATTAGTTCCAGCTTAGGTGGTACCTCTGGGCCCCCACCCCTCCTTGTAAATGGAAAAGTACCAGATTTAAGATGGGTTCCAGTTCAGGTGACATGATCATATCGCTGTAAGACAGGGGTCTCAAACATGTGGCCCACAGGGTTGTTTTCTGCAGCCTGCGAACTCCTCGTGGGCCCCCCCAGCCCTCCCCACAGCCTTTACCTAGAGCGGCTCCAGCCCGACATGCACCAGGGGAAGGGCAGGCTCCCTGCCTGCCCTGCCCCCTGCCGCTCTGGGAAGCAGCCAGAATACAGGGGACAGGGGGGGGGGGGAGAAGATAGATAAAAAACAGGGCTCTGTGTTGCTGTTGCTTCAGGCAGCACCCCCAGCAGCTCCCATTGGCCGCAGTTCCTCATTGCACGCCAATGGGAGCTGCTGGGGGTGCTGCCTGAAGCAACAGCAACACAGACCCCTGTGCCCCTCCTCCCCCAGGTTCCAGCCACTTACCAGAGTGGTGCGGGGACAGGCAGGCAGGCGGCCGGCCCTGCCCCTGGTGTGTGTCGGGCCGGAGCCCATCCCCCCGAGATCCCCTGCAGCCCAACCCCCTGCTGTACCCCACACACCCCTGATCCCCACACCCCAACTCCCTGCCCTGAGCCCCCACCATACCCCTCACCCCTCCTGCCCTCCCTGGGGGCAGGAAGGAGGCAGAGTTGGGGTGGGGATTTCAGGGAAGGGGTTGGAATGGGGGCAGGGCCTCATGGAAGGGGTGGAGTGGGGGGCGGGACCAAGGGTGGCAGGGGGAGGTGTCAGTAATGCAGCCCTTGGCCAATGTACTAGTCCTCATGTGGCCCTCATGGTCATTTGAATTTGAGACTCCTGCTGTAAGACCCTCATTCTTCTGAAAGTACACAGGAAGGCCTGCAGATAAACAAACCAACCATTTACAACCAACTGTCCTGGTCAACGGGAGCCCTCAAGATTCTAATCCACCATTAATGGCCCACACTTTGCATAATTACAATAGGACCTCAGAGTTATGCTTCATATTTCTAGTTTTAGATCCAAGAATGATACATACATACAAATAGGATGAACACACTCAGTAGATTATAAGCCTTGTAATGATACTTTACAAGAGATCTTGCATAAAGCATATTCCAGTTACATTATATTTACACTCATAAGCATATTTCCATAAATCATTATGTAGTACAATGTCACATACCTTCCAAATTGAAAGATGAATAAATGTTTCAGCTGTTGTAAGTATATTACCTGTCAAACAAGTTGGTGTCATGATATGGTCTTCCAAACAATTCTTTCATCATAATGAAATCTGATCTGTCTAGTAGTGTAGTGAAGTCCCTCTAAAAAGAATAAAGGAGTGAGTGCAACTCAGATAGTCTTCTACAGCTGGTCAATGGCAGACATACTATATGGATAAACTTCAGTCTTTATGGATTGAAGATGTGTCAACAGAAATACCAGGTTTAACAAGCACACAGCAGCATGAAAACCAACGATGCCAAATGCTGAATTACTGTAGCACTGGTTTTTGAGCATCCCATCAGAAGAACACTGTTGGATGCAGATACCTTGCAGTGCACAGTTAAAAAAGTGTTTGTAACAGCTTCCACCATCCTGAAGTATCAGCCCATTTTAAAGTTACATTTCTGTAAGTGTTGAATTAGAAGTTAAATGATCTAACAGTAATAAACTCAGAGCAAAATTCCATTTTGCAAGCTGTGAAGTAACCAGAAGCGTAAGGGGAGTCCTTATTTAATGAAGCTAGTAAAACTCAGTTTCTAGAATTCTAATAGAGATTTGTACTCCAGTTAATGCATTTTTTAAAACGGAACATTTAGCTAGTTTTAGACAAGACACTAATCTTCAGTGATTCTGTGGCAAGATCCCTGGATTCTTCAACACTGCAGCACAGTGAATTGGAATTTCTGCAGCAATTTCATTTTTTATTTAATGAAAATACATCTGTTATTTGACACTGATTTTATGCTGCCTCCACCCTGTTTTCAATGTGTTGTACATTTTTGTTCTGAGTGCTTACAGCACTTCAGAAGATGGGAGTTTGGCAACTGGAGAAGGGACAGGTGACTTGGCCCAGCCATGGAGAGTTCAGTTTGGGATACACAAATTCTGCTAAAGTTTACTAAATCCATTAATGTTGCTTTACTTTCATTTGGATTTCAGCATTAGCAGCCCAGCAAAATGAGTGAGATTCACACCTTAAAGCTATTGTTTCAAAACTGTCTACTGACATATATCTGTTTATACACAGTCAGGTCTTGACAACCATGAAGGTTAGAAACAATCTGTTAAAAAGAAAATGTAGTTTCTCCAGCAAAGGCTGGGTGAAGGATTGATTTCACAATTTCTGAAGCTGCAGAAACAGAACGAGATCCTAGTTTTAGTTTGTCACCCTTCAGCTTAAACAATGTGATTCAACAAGTTAATTACAATGAGAAGTCAAAGCACAGTGCAAGTCACTCACTAAATCTTACCCAGCAATTTGCCCATTTCCTTTTGTGACAAGATTCAGTCCATGTTGAGTGTTAACTAAGCTAGTGCCTACAGGACAGAAAATATATTGCTCAGTGTCCATCCAGAAGGAGTTAAATAGTTACACACACAATTAAAATCTGTCTTGCAGTTTTATCCCACAGAGCTAACAAATAGTTCAATGGGTAAAGCGAAACCACAAGTTTGCTCTATGAGGTATTTCCAACGACATGAACCTACAGGAGAGGCTCCATCGGGATAGACCTCAGTTATGTGGTACTGTAATATGAAATACAGGGATGAGATCTTACAGCTTCTGTAATTACCAATATAGGACTTTGTCAGCATCAACTAGCCTAAACAATAACTTCAAACAGGAACACCTACTGAAGAGGTAAAGGCCTGCTTTTTCCATGATTTATAATGGATTTCTGATCTTGTCCTGCCATTTGATATGAAGTCTTCATCAGACGACAACTACGAGAATCAACAGGGTCAATCTGGTGTTCAGCTTTCCTCAATCCATTTCACTGCCAGAGCAGATATAACTGTGGTTGTATAAATCAGAAGCTTAGAAAATCTGATATCTCAGCATCCTCACAGGCTGCTGAAGGGCCCAAAAACTACAGCAGCACTAGCTTCTGCTATACACATGTCCACAGCTTTTGAGGATCCTTCAGTACAGTCTATGATGCTGCCCAAATATTTAACAGCTGCCATCTGCTCTATGTCCCATCCAGACAGGTTAATACTGAACCGGTTATAATCTAGAACTGGAGACTGCTTGATTGTAATGGCCAGTGATTTAGTTTTAGCCAGATTATTAATCTGGACAGGGAAACTGACTATACACAAACTACTATCAATTGCACAAAATGACTGAAAAAGGCAAAAAAATTTCCCTCCTATTTCTTCAGTTAGCCATCTCAGGTTTTATTTGTAAAAATAGCAATTAAGTTTTCAGGGGGAAGTGTAGTTCTGTATGTTAATATTTAGCTGGATATTTTTGTATATGTCCATTGGAGATGCCAGTGAAGTTAAAAAATCCTTCCACTTATGTGCAGAGATAACTGATAAAACTAGGTGTTCATTCTATATTTACAATTAAATTATTTACCAAGACTGAAATGCTTCTCAAATTGAATACATTTGATAGAAAAGTTCTTACTTAAAACCAAAAGCCACCAGACACTGAATTTTTAATAAAAAGGTAGAATTTCCTACCTCATGAACAGGCATCTCCTAATTTCTGGTTGACAAAGCTTCTTTGTAATCACTTCACTTGCCTTGCTTTTTAAACATGTGCTCCACCTGAAAGAGGTCAGTTTACAGCAACACAAAAACACCAACACAAGCAGCACCAATTTTTAACAATGGGGTTGTACCACCATACAATTCCTGAAGCACCTGTGTTCTTCCTGAAAAAAAATCACCCATGCAACTACTGGCCACAACCCTACTTCTGGAGAGCTAAACACTAGAACCCAGAAGGTAAAGTTTAAAAAAAAACCAAACAAACAAAAAACCACTTGCTGTATACACAGAGCAGTGGCAATAGACAAACATGGTAGTCCTGATTCTAACAGATTTTCCCTTTAGTCTGCAAACAGGAGTACTTGTGGCACCTTAGAGACTAACAAATTTATTAGAGCATAAGCTTTTGTGGACTACAGCCCACTTCTTCGGATGCATATCTGACACTAAGGTAAGCTTAAACCATTAAATGGCAAGTGTGTACCTGAACTAGAGCACGATAGACAAAAGCCACATAACCCAAGCGTTCAGAAAGGCTGTCATCATTCACTCTCTTCAGAGCAGTTGAACATTTTGCCAATCATCATAACATTTCCTCACAACATCCTCTATATTCTGGAGCAGAATAAATGTTTACTATTTATGAAACATCTCCACTTATTTCTTCTAGTATAAAAACAGATGCCAGTTAAATGAAAATAAAGCTCTAATTCTTCCTGTACCAAAAAAATCTGATGGCAAGTTTAATAGGACTGAGTTTTATATGGCTCTTCAAAACAGCAAACTAGAGGAATACAGGTCTGTAGATAATCCTCACTATGAAGCCTTTTGCTTTCCAACAAACAGCGCAGATTCTACTGGTTCTGCACACCTTGATATAATCCAATCCTACAGCATGCAAATCAATTTTGTGTTAATGAGGCATGCAACGCCCTTTAACCAGGAAGTTTATAGCACTTTTAGGATACCACAACAAAGTCCTGTGGCACCTTATAGGCTAACAGATGTATTGGAGCATAAGCTTTTGTGGGTGAATACCCACTTTGTCAGACGCATGCGTATTCACCCACGAAAGCTTATGCTCCAATATGTCTGTTAATCTACAAGGTGCCACAGGATTGTCGCTTTTTACAGATCCAGACTAACACGGCTACCCCTCGGATACTTAGGATACCACAAAATTCATTCAAGGAGTCACACCAGAATTTCTTACCAAGACACTAGAAGAAAATACGATTGGTGATCAAGTGTTCCACAGTTATTTGGACTGCCTGAAAACAAAGGGAGAGAATTCAGTTTGTTATACTCAATGTCAGTTAAGTGGCCTCTACAGTTTAAATTTACCTCTTCCCTGGAATTGTTATAGAAGTAGTTTTATTACTCAATTTGTATTGGGCAGGATGTGGGTCACAATTTTCCATTTTCATTACTTCCAAACTACAGTTCAAATGCTGACATTAAGTATTTAAAGAGACAACATGGGTGACCAACTTCTGTTGGAAAAGACAAGCTTTTCAGCTTATATGGAGCTCTCTTGTTCAGGTCTTGTGTAAACTCAAAAGCTGGTCTTTCACCAACAGCCAAGTTGGTCCCATAAAAGATTACCTCACCCACCCTGTCTTCCTAGTATCCTGGAACAAAACTGGCTACAGTAACCTGCAAAATACATTGTTATCGAGTCTTTTGAAGGTATGGGACCCCCCTGCTGTTTGCTATAGAACCAAACCTTGCTAACAAACCTTTAAATCCTCCAACAGGACTCCACAATAAAAGATAAATGGCCATAAGTATGAAAAGCCCAACTTCCAAGAAAGTGATATAAAGAGACAAGTGGTCTTGTAATCCCCATCTTCAATTTCTCTGACAAAAATACACGCTGCACCATATGTATCTAGATAGTAACCTGCACTAGGATGTAAACAACATTTAAAACCCAATAACCATGTAACAGATTAAAATTCTATTGGTTACCCAGTTAAATGTTTAATCAGGGAACTAAAGGTGCGGGGGACAGCAGCTGGGATCCTGGGTGGAGTTGAATAGTTATTGGTTAACTGGGTTTTACATCCCTAACCTGTACCTAACTGGATTTCTTATAGAAAGTATATGGTTAAACCACATCTAAATCACAGATCTTGTTTTGCTGCCCAGGGCAGGGGTTCTCAACCTTTCTTTGAGGCCCCCTCAACATGCTATAAAACCTCCAGGACGCACCACGACTCCACTCCCAGTTTCAACCAAATGGGGATTGAAGGGCTTCTGCTTCAGCTGTGGGGCCCTGCAGCCTGCTGAAACTGGGAGTCATGGCCCCCTGGTTGAGAACTGTTGGCCTAGCAGACAAAAACCCAAGTGTCAGAATAAACTGAAGCAGGTGATATTTTATGATAATCTCAATAGAGTGGACCACTTTTCAGAACCTATGTTTGAATTTACCCTTCTATCTGGACAAAAAGTTCAAAATCATTTTAAGACAAGTTTGTTACAGGTCTCATTGTCACCACTGTAATTCATTTTACAGTGATGGAAGCACAACCTGTTACTTCTGTAGCCACGTTGCTCAATTCAGACACACACCGTTAATTGTGCCTATTCTTGGTGTGTAACGAGGCAGTTTCACCCAACTATCAAATTCATCTTTTTAAAGAAGATAGTCAACTATATTACCAAAAAAACCAAACTATTCACCTAAATTAGTAGTCTGTACACTACTGGCTTTCTTCCCCTATTAGATTTAGCTTTAAAAGGCTCTGTCTGTACAAGAAAGATGTGTAACCTTGTCACCTCTGCAGAAAGTTCACCACCTTTGAATTTGTTTGAGCTGGTCATACTGTACACTAGGAGGCAACTAGTTCAAATGGGTCTACACAGATGATAAAGGAAGGTTTTTAATAAAAACTTTAAAAACCAACATTTTTTACCCAAGTAGACAGGGCCAAATTACTGCAGGCCAGAAGTAAAAAAGATTAAGATGAACTGCAAGTACCTTGACAAAAATTGAAGTAACGTAATGTGTTGAATGATCCAGATAGAGGAAAAAGGGACATTTTAAAAGCTTCAAAATTAGTTGTCAACCTCAGAGCCTGCAGCTTGCTCAAATTGGCTCAGGTCTGCGAGAAGTCATTTTAGGGCACGGGATACCAGGATCTTCAGTGGAACCAGCACCCAAGTTTGCAGAAATACATAGCATATGGAAAGATGTAGGAAAAGGTCATTAGATGACACTTAAGTGAAACTTGTGGGAGGGCTTCCAGCTCTTCTCATAGTGGCTTTATAGTAAAAAAGATAATGTCTCTTTTCAAAATAAGGGTTTACTTCTGCTTTAAACAAAAAAATGCAGCATCCAGTTTAAGGCTTGAGCAGGACCTTCAACTGACCTATCCCTACCTTGACACTAGTTATTTTTCTTAGTTTCCTTCACGATTACAAATATGTACATTTCTTCTGTACATACCATCTTGGTATGAAGATGATCTTCCTGACAGTGACTGCAGTCAGGTAGTGTGTCTCTACAGTCAGAATGCCATAGGAAATGCTTTAAAAAAAAAAAAAAGATATTCTGATGCAAAATTCATAGTAGAAAAATGTAAGTGATTTATAAAATACTGTATTGGCACTTCCACAATATTTCAATGGCAACATTATTTCACCAGCTTCTGAATAAGACCACCTACAATTTAATTAAACCTACATGTTCCAACAGATATACCAGGTTTAACAAGCATAACAGCATGAAAACCAACGATGCCAGATGCTGGATTACTGTGGCACTGTTTTTTGAACACCCCATCAGGAGAATACTGCTGGATGCAGATACCAAAACAGTGCAACAGTTCACTTGGTAACTACTTTCTCCAAAAAGCCATGCATTCAAAATTTTAATTTCCCTAAAGAAAATTAGTATACTCGAATGCAGTAATTTAATATGAATGCATCACAGCTTACCCTTTTCAACCAACTACGTATTTCCATCTTGATTTCAGTGTATTTTGGAAGTTCCAGAAACTAAAATGGAAAAAAACAAAAACAAAACTTTTCTAGAAGTTACCATTGTTCTGTTCAGCACAGCTTACATTAGTCAAGCATGAATTTGTTTATTTTTGAAATCAACACAAATATTCAATATTGGCTCACCTAATGTAAGAGTTTATATATTTTGCCATTATTTCTCTCTTACTGGTAGGTTAACAAATGCCAGTCACTTGTTTAAAACTGCATTTGAGGGGCGCCTAGAAATAGATTGGCTGGCCAACCTACTCAGAACTGATGTAGTATTCAGTTCCCCTTGAAATGGTAGATACTATGCCTTTTCTAGCAGGAAAAAAGTTCCCATGGTCCAGCTGCTAAAGGAAACAGACTGACATAAGAGAAAGGCCAACAGGCAAGACTATGGAATTATCAATTCAACAAATTGGCTGACTATAGACATTTATGGTATTTGAGCAACTACATGTCTCCTCAGAATTTACAGTAGGAGAGCCTAAAACAAAGTCAGTGTAACTGGGACTAAGCGCAAACACTGAATATTTATATTATCCATTTTAGAGACTGAACTTGATGCAAGCAGAGATTGGAGTTCTCCAGTGCTCATAGAAATTCTGTTCTACTGGAAGCACATTCAAAGATTGTCCCTTCTGAAAAGTAACACAGCTCATATATTGATGAGTTGTGGGTTGCAAGAGAAGGGTTTATTCTTAGCACTTACTCCAAGATTTTGTCCACTGCAAAATACAAAACCTGGAGATGTGCTGGGAAAACAAACTTTTTAAACACTGTCCATGGGACTTCTCACTTTAATTGAGAGTAGAATATTTATGCACTGTTCAAATGCAGCTGGTTCTAATAAGTAGTTGGTTATATATTTGGTAGTATTTACTTCAGCTACAAACCTACATTTCCAATTTAATAGCAAGAGACTACGGCCTGGTCCCCACTAAGCCCCCACTTCGGACTAAGGTACACAAATTCAGCTACATTAATAACGTAGCTGAATTCGAAGTACCTTAGTCCGAACTTACCGCGGGTCCAGACGCGGCACGAAGGCTCCCCTGTCGATGCTGCGTACTCCTCTCGGCGAGCTGGAGTACTGGCGTCGACAGCGAGCACTTCCGGGATCGATTTATCGCGTCTTAACCAGACGCAATAAATCGATCCCAGAACATAGATTGCCTGCCGCCGGACCCTCCGGTAAGTGAAGACGTACCCTACATTAGCACAGAGTTAGGGTTGCTTGGTGGCAGTCATCCCCATGCAGAACAGTGAGTTGAGCAAAAAGCTCAAAACTTCTGAAAAACCAAGAAATGCAGCTATAGTTGCCCATGCAATAATTCAACAACTGCGGGGTTGTCAGAATAGGTGTTTTAATGAGGCATATTGGGGCATTGCTGAAAGAGGGCAGCGTTAGGGATGCACGAAAACACCTTAACTGTGCATTTCCTGGTTTTCAGAAGTTTGATCAGTTTCAGAAGTTAATCAGCACAACGTTCTGCAGGGGACAACATACCACCACTCTGTGTTAACAGTTTTGGTATTTAATTTTAGATTTTTTTTAGACAGGAAAATGTGATTTGGGAGTAGTTTTGGAACAGGACATGCACTGTTAGGGGATGCAGAGGGTTGGGGTGCCATGCCTCCTCCACCTGTGCTCCCCCTCTCCATTTATCCCCCCTCACCTCACTGCTGCCCCAAACCCCTCTTCCTCCCCCTGCCTGTATAACCCTCCCAGGAAGCACTCACTTTTCTAGCCCCCTCCACCCACAAATATTTTGATTATAAAAATCAAACTGTCACCTCTGACTTACAAATTTGCCACAATTTGTAAACTTAAGACAAAAGAAGTTTTGAAGTGAGTGGCTGAAGTGGGGACTTGTGATGAACTTATCCTATTTACTGAAGGTAAGCTCACAGCAAAAGTATCAGGGGGCAGCAGTGTTAGTCTGTATCCACAAAAACAAGGAGTCTGGTGGCACCTTAAAGACTAAGGGATTTATTTGGGCATAAGCTTTATGCCCAAAGCAATCAAAAGGTTTATGGATTCTTCTAGTCTGCCCCTCTCAGTTTAACAGTACACAAACTGAAGGAATTCATATTCTTAAATACTGTTCTCAATTTGGGTTCCCCAAGATTTAGTGGGTGCAATATATTATCTTGGGTAAAACTCAGATTGAGAATATTTTGACCCACATCACATCTATAGTTTACTCTATCTATAGGCAAAAGCCCTCCTACATTTCTTTAAGGGGCTATTTTTTTCCTTAGGGTTTCTCTCCAGAACCCCTGGCTCAAATGCCTGCAAATTCAGGTCACTAACCCTACTCTGCATCCTCCTGAAGCACACCAGCTTTAAGAGAAATCCAACTAAGCATGTGAAATTTAGGTCATTAGAACAAATGTCATGACTAACTTCACAGTGGCACTGCCCCACTATTATATCTGCTTCCCATTTCCATAACATGGCATTATGTTACTCCTGAGGGAATTCTGCACCACTGTGCATGCAGAATTTGCACAAAAAAATGTTTTGCACAGAATTTTTCTTCTCCACAGAAATGGACTGCAAAGCTGCTGGCCACCACGAGGGGCTGTTGGACCCAGAGTACAGCTTGCAAGTGGAAGACACTGCTGGAGGGAGAGGGGGGAGCTAGAGGGTTCCTGGCAACTGCAGTTCTCAACATGCCCTGAAAGAAGGTGGTGGCATACAGGAATCTCCACAAATGTCTGGGAACTAGCATCAGTCTGTTTCTCACTCTGGGATGCCCAGCATGTGGACTCTGGGGCGATAGGGTGTGGGTATCTGGCCTCACTACTGTGCTGGGGGGGCAAGAAGAGAAACCAGAACTGGGTTGTCATAGGTGTTTCCTTAATACTCTACTCCTGGGGGAATGTAGGTCTACTGTTAACAGACAGTTGCTGATTGATATTTTGAAATAAATTACCAAAATAATTGAAACTGGCATGATTAGTGTTTTGACAAAAAAACTGCAGAATTTTACAATATTATGCACAGAATTTTTAATTTGGGGCAGAATTCCCCCAGGAGTATTGTGGACCAAATAAGCCTTCACAAGCACTTGAATACTGATATTACAGTCAGCAAGACACCTGCACAGGGGCAGAATTATATCCTACATGTAATTAGAAGTCAACACTGAATGTAGGGCATAAGCTAATATTAGTCTGAGGGAAAAGAACAGGAGGACAAAAAAGATTTTAGAAGATAGTAAGTTGACAAGAAATCTTAAGCTGAGAAAGCAAGGTATCAGGTTGAACAAGCACAGCAGCATGAGAACTAACTCCAGATGCCAAGTTAGTGTAGTATATTGCTTTCCGAGTGTAAGAGTAGCTGCATGTAACTGTCTGACCACTACTGTAATCAAGAGTTCCGAGTTCTAATCCCATCTCAGACTAATTTTAGCCAAGTCATTTCATCTGTTTCCAGTACTCAAACTCCTTCTACCAAATTAAGTATCAAGCGAGCAAGATTAGAATACATGCGCTTTGTATCTTTTCAAAGAGCCAGACAGTTTATTTCAATTTATTGAAAGAAAATCATGAAAAGGAATACAAAAAAGCAACTTACCTCTTGCAGTAGCAATAAACTAAAATGGTTCCTTTTTCTCTCTCTCTCCAAAAAAGGAGAATTGAACTAAAATGCAGAGATAGAAAAGAGCCAGATGAAGTCTCATGTTTTCAACATTAAAGATTAATATTTCTCTAACCAATACTAGATTTGTTATAAGTGGTTTTTCATGGAATATTTAATCAGTTCTGTTCAGAATTAGAATTTAGTTCATTTGTGAATCACCCAGCAGTTGAACAGAGAAATTCATCATGTGAACTGCAATGTGAAGTCAGGTGGATCAAGTACTATATATGGCACCTGCAATACCTTACCCAGCAACAACTCCATTCCCAGATCCAGCATGAATTTTTTCAAACTACGCTGAAGGGATGTTTGTCACGTTCATGCCTAAAAAAAAAGTTAAGCAGCTATCTCAGACCAGCATTAGAGATAGTTTGATACTACAGTCTAAAAAAAAAAAAAAAATCTGTCTTGCAGTTTTATTCTACATAGCTAATTCAGTAGATAAAAGCAAAGTCACAAATGGTTATTTTGAATACCACAAACCAGCAGGGAAGTTCCTACCACAACTGAAATGATTCAACATGAGATTATTTAAGAAGCACAGATATGAAGCCTACAAACTGTACCCATAGCTAAACTATACAAGCTTGTGTTCTATTATTGTCAATATCTCACCATGTCCTCATTTGGGATTTTATTTGTACAATCTCACTCCAGATTGGGGCCCCTGAATACCACTATAACAACTTAATAATTATGTCCTATATGCGCTTTAACTGCTAAAACCCTTATTCACACATTTTTGGTAGATTCACCAGTACTGAGGAAGTCTTATGTATTTATTTTTTTTAGATAAGACGTTTGGGGTCATTTAGCACTAGAATTTGAATGGATTGTGGGATGATAGATTGAGACTTCATAAAGAAGAAATGAAAGAAAAAAGGTATAATATTCTCTACTCAGCATTTCTACCACCATTAATATATGTGCTCCAATTACTGTCCATGCTTACAAGTAGCACAACTCATACGGTTATCAGTTGTGGGTTGCAAAAGAGTCATTTTATTATCAGCACAGAATTTTAAGTTTGTCCAAGTTAGACAAAAAACAAAAGAATGGAGTGCTTTTGAAAGTGACATGCTGTATGGAATATATGCATTAAGTTTCAATCTCACTTTTCAATTTATATTACTATTTTCTATGGAGGCAGAAGACTGTTCAGACATGATCTTTTTAAACTAAGGTTAGGGTGACAGAAGGCAATGTTAACCTCTGAACCAAGTTAGGTAAGTTAATTTGATATTTTACCTTCCTTTTCCACAAATAGTACTGAGCAAATTAAAACCTCAAAGCTTTATAAGAGCAGCTCCTTTACTACTCTATTTTTATTGCAACATTTACAATTTTATCTCTAGACACTGCCAAACAAATCATACACTCACCCAAAGGAAACTGAAGTTATACATTTACAACCTAGCCGATGCTAGATTAATCACTTGCAATAACTGAAAGTTTAAGTTGAATGCTGAACATAGTCACTTCAAACAAAAACTGTTTTGTTGCCAAGTGGAGCAGCATATGAAGATATATGCTCAGAGTCAGGGTTACAGCAATCAGCATTTATGGGATTCCATGATGTACTAGTTTTCTGATCTGTGTAGTATCTCCTGTACAGGCCCAGGCCCATCAGCAGCATGTTCTTCCTCCATTTCATCTTCCCTGATCAGTTTTGCATGCTTTGCTTTTGTCTTTGATTTTTTCTTGCTTGGAAGTTTGCTGCTTAATATGAAACAGCTGTTCTCCTAAGTCAACAGAAGATATAAACCTGATCAGAATAAGAGCCAATTATAAAAAGACAAGATTTGAAGTGGGATTTTGCCAATAATTTTGGGAGATGCAGAACAATATTTCCCAAGAACTACCCATGAGTAATTCTCAGAACTGTATTCCTCAATTTAGGATTGTTTGGGGTGGCAAACAAGTCAGAACCATGAATTTTCAATTTTTTTTTTTTTAATAAAAAGAAGCAGGGTCAGAGATGGCATAATAGTCCACAGATACAGTCTAATTCCAGGAACAAATATTTAATCCAAAAATATTTTAATTTTGCTTGATTGTTCTTTTGGTTAATTTGCTTCAAAATGCTACACTGGGGAGTGAAGTTAACTCAGGTTTACTCACAACTATTGTGGCACCAAGTTCTTCTTGATCAGGATCCAAGTTGTGGTCATCTCCACTGAAATAAAAATGGTAGAGTTTGGTTAGGTTTATGTAATAGCACAAAATACGAAGACTACAAGTGGTCTTTGCCTTTTACCCCCACAAAAAGTTGAGTTTCTCTTGGCTTCAATGCTACTACTTGCACCTACATGAGGAGGCCACTCCTGCAAAAGTCTGATCTCAAATGACATCTCCCAAGACAATCAGAAATTAGGTAGGACAAGCTTTCAATGATATTGCAAAGAGATAGAGAGAAGGCCTTCAGAGTAGATATGAGAGAGTGGACAGGGCAACCATGAAGAAAAGCCAACTGGCATACTGAGGAGATTAAGAGGACAGGTCTGTATTAGGGTAGAGCAGAGAAAGCTAAATAGCACTGCTGTTACAGTCAAACATGGGCCAAAAGAGGTAGGGGGATTAGGTTTGCCTGATATTACATCTGTGAGTGAACCACAGCTGAGCAACATGTGCAAGGGGTAGTTGTAACCTTTACCCAAGAATCTATAACATGCATAGTCTGATTGCTCTCTGGTTCTCCTTATTTTGAGCAGGGTAGTCAGTCTGCAAAAAGTTTTCCACTCTTCAGCTTTCCACTTCTCTAAAGTGAATTCTCTGAAAATTTAGTCAGAGCCACAACCATTACAGAGTTTATACTTGTACATATTGGAGACCAAGGCAAATCCTGCAGCCTTTATTCACAAAATTAGGTCTCCGTCAGTCAGTCACACCATCACTGTCATCAAGGGCAGAGGATTGGGTTCTTATTCTTATGAAGAAGTTTTTCCAATCTTCAGCTATTGTAAGTTACCTTGACACTTAAAGGAACATGCCAACTTGAAACACTCAGTTTGAGAAGAGTTAGGAATAGATTTGATTATTGATCCCCAAGCATCCTTGCTAATTGTTATGGTTTTACATCTTCCCCTCATGGCTGTGTGAAACACCCATGTAAATGGGGGGAAAATGACTGACCACATATGAGAACAGCAAAACTTTACATAATAGTTTAACTGACTATGCATTAGAAAGACTAAGTCTCTGATCTTTCAGCTATAGAAAGCTCAGCTATTATTTGCAATAAGTGTAGACAAATTTCAGACAAGAATGATTTTAAGTTGACTATTTCCCATTCCACTTTGTTCACTGAATCAAACATAAAATGCAAGGGGAAAAAAAAAAAAAAAAAAAAAAAAAAAGACAGTCCTCAGACTTGACAGGTTGCACTCCACGAACTCCCAATCCAATCCCTATGCCACAAGATACCAAGGCGTGCGTTTGTTTTTTTTAAACTGGGGTTGGATCTTATGGCCTCCCACACAAAGTGATACTGCATGAAATTAAGGTGTGAACAGTTTCTCAAAACAATTACTTTTAGTAATTCCCAATCCAGATTTAAACTCAATTAAATTTAAATTACCAGAGTTGAAAATTCATAGATCAAGTCTCATAGAAACATGCACACAGTGGATGATGGTCTCACACTGCAGTGAGACTTAGATGATCTGAGTTGAACGCGCAGCTCAGCCACAAGCTTTCTATGTGACCGTGAGAAACTAATTCACTGATTCCTCAGTTCCTGATCGGTATGGGGATTTACTCCCCTGCCTCAGGGATATTGCAAGGATAAGTTTCCCTAATGATTATGTAGTACACAGATAGCATTCATCATAACTTCAATGCCAGTTAAGGAAATAGATGGAAGGTGTTACAAATTTAAAAGAAAAATAATAATAAGTGTGAACTTACTCTGTCTCCTCGATAGGAGAAATGGGTCCTTCGTCATCTATGTATTTGTGTTTCCGCATCGCCATACATTCATTTTCTAAATCCTCACTAGCATTCAGGTTTTTTAAAGCCTTTTTGAGATGTTCTTCATATTTGAGCATCTTAATGTATTGGAAATATCCTTTTAAAGCTGCTTGCTAAGAAAAACAGATTTCTTGTTACGTTATCCAAGACCTTGAAAATCAATGCCATTATTAAGACAGACTACATCTGTTTATTTCTAACTTCTAATACCAAAGATAGACCCTTCAGCATATATTTAAAGTGTGCTATACAGCAAATCAGTTTCAAGGATTTAGTACTAACTGATAAATTATGCTGTCAAGTAATCTGCATACAATCTCATCTATAATGTTGTACTGAAAGTGTGAATTTAATTCACTGTACTCTGACCAAATTAGTCATTGGTTCTTAAGTGCAGAAGCACAATAGTTACCTTTTGGCAACTTGTTTGTTTGCAAAGACTGAAGTTTGTTCTGCCTCTAGAAACCACTCTAATAAAAAAAAAAAAAAAAAGACAAAACCTCACCTCATATTCAAAAATCATTTTCATGGGGATATGTTTCTTTCCATATTCTTTTTCCACAAAAGAAAACTGAAAACCTCTGTCTAGAAGTCTTTTTTTCTGCTCTTCTTGTGGAGCAGTTAGCCGCGGTCTCCCTCTAGGTTTTCCTGTGCTCTTGTACCTCTTTTTTCTCTCTTTTGGTTTCTCCTTACATCTTTGATGTGCTTGTCTCCTATACTTCCTCCTCAAGTGATAGTCAAAACTGGCTTTCAAATTGAGTGCGGATCTAGACAGCCCTGGGGATTTAGCCAACTTAAATGGAGACCCAGGGTCCAGAGAGGAGTCAGATGAAGTGTCTCTGTCTAATGTATTTGCTGGAGAGTTTGCCAAGTGCCTTGTTGAACTTCGAGCTGCCGGTGTAATGTTACACTCGTGTTGGATCAAGCTGCTAGTAGAATCAGAAAGGTCACTGATAACAAAAAAGAGTAAATGGTTAACTTTTTTGAAAGCACAGTTGATGTTTCTGATAAATTACACACTGACTACAAAGAACTCTCCTAGTATCAAACAAAATTATCTTCTCTAGTAGCTTTGGAGTGATTAGGTGTTTATGGTGATTACTATTAAAAAAATTTGACTAAGTATGGCCCTTAGATACCTAATGCACTAGATCAGTAAACATGCATCTTAATTTCAGGTGAAGCCACAAGGGAGTTAAGTAGAAGGCTGGCTACAAGCTACGCAAGATTCTTTATTAAAAAAATCACTTGTTCTAAATATTTGAAGTTTTACCTACTACCCTTTTGAGAATAGAAGCTGGGACTGGACAACAGGATAGACCTTTCAATTGTCATCCTGTTCTGTTCATTCCCTCTGAAGCATCTGGGAACAGCCACTGGGCTAGATGGACCATTGGTCTGGCCCACTATGGCCACTCATGTTCATATTCTTTGTATGAATACAGAGAATTTCAGAGATTTCAAAGCTTTATTCATACAGCTTTATAGGTATGAATTAAGCCTTCATGCCACTGAGGCAGGGAAATATATTACAGATGGAAAAACCTATTGAGGCATTGTAGAGTGGGTTCACAACTTGGCTATGGTCACATAGGAAATCTGACAGCCACAAAACACACTTACTTTCCATACCCATGCTTTAACCACAAGACTACTATCCTTCCTTGGAAAGTCTGTTTAGTACCAGTTTGACTTCATATGGATTGGAAATTGCATGGCAACTTGCTGTAACAGGTGTCAGCTTGAAATGAAAGCCAATCTAGCAAAGGTTCTCAAATGTTGTCATAGTGAGCCATCTTAAGCGGGGAGGGAAGAACCAACTGCACCTCCCTAGAGGTGCATAGGCAGGGAGCAGGCCCCCACCCCCTGACCAGCTTCAGGGACCCCACATCACCTCCTCCTTAGCATTGGCAAACAAGCTGTTCCCAGGGAGGAAGGCAGCATCAAGAGCTCCTGCAGAGCTCAAGAGCCCGCTTTTGTGACCTGCTTGAAATGAGTTGGTCCCAATCTAGTTCCAAGGCCCACAGCAAAGAGTATGTCCGATGGAGGAAATTTGGTTCTCTTATTTTTTGTATAGGATACCTATATACCACAATGGACGGAGATGTGAGGGGCTGGCAGGTGTTTTACACAAGCAAGAAAGTACTATGTGTGGGGAAGGTCACTTTGTGCATATGCATAGGGGCACTGTTGGGGTCAGGGTGCAACTGAATGCCAAGCTGGAGGAGGTGTGTGCCCCTTTCCCTTCCAGTGGGCAGCGCATGTTGGCGCGCCTCCCCACCATATACATGCTGCCGGAGTTCAGGCAATGGCCATGCAACTGGAGAGGGGCTGGTGTAATTCTGGCCCATAGCAAGGGACACAGTGTGCATGGCTGAGCAGGACAACTGCTCCAGGCTAATTTCTGCAGCCCCTCTGTGGGGGAGGGGCATTACAGCTGCCAGGAGTCTGTTCCACAAGTGGAGTGTGTGCTTTGGTCCAATCTAAAGGGAGCTGTGCAGGAATGAAAGGGGAAAGATGCTGCTGGGGGCGGCATGTACTATGGAAGCAGTGGGGAGGCAGCCCCTGCCTGCTCCATCAGCAAGTGCACAACCCTTTCCCCAGTAAGGTTTCAGCACTGCTGCACCAAGCCACTAGTGAATGTTAGAGTGTGCAAAAGGGGGAGATGCAGTTGGAGGGCTAGCTCCTCCCCAGGTGCACACTTACCTCCTTCAAGGTACACTGCAATTTGGTTTGAGAACCTCTTCACCGCATTCTAAGAGTTTATAAGGCAAGGCTTCTTGCCACAATCAAGCTTCTGCTTGTACCTTAAAAAGTCCATATAATGGCTCTCCTTAGCTTTTTGTTGGTTGCTACCACCCTGCAGAGAAAGGCTATGATACTAGGGCACCTTCATTTCTGTAACTGTTAAAATTGGTTTAACCGGATTACACACAATTTTGTTCAGTAGTAAAAGCCCACTGTAAAGTTACTTTGAAATAATCCTTTGAATAGTGGTTTGGAAGAAGCTGGTAGCCCAGGCTCCTGGGTTATGCTCCGTACTCGCAGCTTTGCCAGTGACTGACCTTGGGTAAGCCATCCTGTTCTTCACTTAACCCAGCTGGAGAACAGCCACACTTCTCTATCTCACAAGCTTATAACAGATTTCTTTGCTGAATGCTTACCCAGAACCTTGTGTAGTTAATCTGCACAATGACAAGTGCTACCAAATGCAAAGTTTTACTCTCACTTTTGCACTAGGATTGCCTACACAAGATACAGGGTGACAGAATCAGACCCACTGTTTATGGAAGACTCTGGATGAAAGGAACTACAGAGGAACTGACTACTGGAACTGAAAGTCACTTCCTTGTTACTCAAGTACAGGCACTGGATTGTTATTGGAAAGTTTAAAAGTAAGATTACAAGGTATTTGCAAGCCTTTAAAAAATTGTATACCAAATTGAAAAAAGCCAGATGGAATTTTAGTCCTAGAGCCTTAATAATGTTGCCTAATCAAAAAGGTAATTCAAAGGCTAATGATATTTAATAAATCATAAAAGCCAGCTTAAAATGTAGGCGAATGAAGACTTAATTCCTGGTACCCCCATCGCCATATGGTTTGTTTAAATAAAAAAATTTGGCCCCCAAAAAAGCAAAACTGGAAGGGAGTGAAGAAAAAGAATTGTGGCTGGTAGAGATATGAAGTCTTTCAAGCCAAAGTATATATGACATGGGTTAGGAGTTCTAGGGTATCCTAGATAACTATTTACATAGATATTTAGACTGTATGCTCTTTGGGGCAAGGTCTGCCTTCCTGTGTTTGGAAAATACTTGTCTAACATGTGGGGAGCTAACGAAGAAACCGCCCTCCCCACAAAAATCACTCAAACGAACAGTAGAACCTCACAGTTACCAACACCTTGGGAATAGAGGTTGTTCGTAACTCTGAAATGTTTTTAACTCCAAACAGTTGTTTTGAAGTTGTTCCTTCAAAAATTTACAACTGAACATTGACTTAATGCAGCTTTGAAACTTGACTATGTAGAAGAAAAATGCTGCCTTCTTTTTTTAGTAGTTTACATTTAACAGTATTTTACGGTCTGTTTTTTGTCTCCGCTGATAACAGATTGTGTAATTCTGGTTCCAAATGAGGTTTGTGGTCCAATGGTCAGTTTGTAACTGAGGTTTTACTGTACTGCATATGCACCAACCCAAGTACATCATCCTAAATAGAAGTCAGTAGTATGAATTGTTTGTTTTCAACCAAGATCTCATACAACTGGATCCAGTATCTTAAGAGATTTAGGGCATTCAGTCGGTTTTACCAGATATGTAGCTTTTTTGGGGGGTGGGGGAGAGGAAGGGAAGAGAGAACTCACATCTCTGAACCGCTGTCATCCAGCAGAGCATTGGTTGGAACAGTGGTGGTCAAGTAGGTGAAATATTTGGAAGATCTACCACTGATGTAGGATTCCTGTGAAGATTTTTCACATACAGAATCTTTCTGTGCAGAGCCTAAACATGAACTCCTTGCAGCTACATGTTCATGCACATTAGACTGTTCTTGCAGCGTATATATTAGATCTTGGGAATCTTCAAAGTGGTCAAAAGCTGAAGTCTTGGCTTCATCAGTATCAGTCATTCTGATCTTTCAATTTGTTCTAAAATAAAAAATATTCAATAAAAGATCAATCACCAGGGTTGGTTTTTTTTGGTTACAATTAGGTTACCTTAAGTCAGCAGTTCTCAACCCATGGCCCAATTAGCACAAGGCAGGCCCATGTGCCAGGCCCCTCCAGGTTCCCAGCTGGCCTCATGCAGACAAGACAGAGTGAGCAGCCAGCCAACCCAGCACTGCAGGGGTCCAGGCTGCCCTGCCCAGTCAGTCCCCACAGCTCAGGTAATACACTGCAGGCCACATATGCAGCCCACAATGTGTAATCAGTTGAGAACCACTGCCTTAACTATTTTGAGAGACTGAGGAAAAACAGGCCCATCCAAAAGGCTTGATCAGTATCTTTTCTTCTATTAATGTCAAACTACTTTGTATTAGAGTTCAGAATAACCATCAACTTTCAGCTGTGTAGGGTATGGCACTCATTTTCTTCACCCACAGCCAAATAACATGCATAGTGTATGCAGTGACAAGTAGTCTGAAAAACATTAGCATGAAGATAAGAAGGTGGACATAACCCATCCTTTAGGATTCTGCAAAATTACTACAAATACCTCAGTTTTAAGACTTTGTCCAACAAATATTTTTTATTAAAAATCTTCAGGGTGTAGTATAAAACATCCTTCCTGCCCCAATATTGAGCATTCAGGCTTTTTGGAGCAGTAAATAAAAGTCTTTGCAGATAATCACCTATTATATTGCCCAGTGATATTTCAAAAACAGTTGTAATGTTTAAAAAAGTGTGCACTTTTAACAATATTTAGTTGTGTCCAAAAGAGTGCTTTGCAAACATCCAATCAGTCTCACAACACTGATGTAGGAAAGTATTCTTGTCTTATGGATGAAAAAAACTGAGGCAGAGATGAGACATACCCAAAATAATGGACAAGGTGTATTGAAAGCAGGGATTAAAATTCAAGAGTTGGGTTTTCCAAAGCACCTGATGGCATATGGGGTACACACATCCCATTGATTTGTTCACTCTTTCCCTCCACCAGGCATACTGGAAAACCCCATCCCCACTAGAGCAAACTCCTACAGTTTAACCCAATAAGCTAGATAAGTAGTCGTGAACGTTGGCACACGTACAGATCTCAGGCTAACATCAGCAGTTGACACTAGCAAAGTGTGCCAGCCTTCAGCATCTGGTGTTAACTGCTAACTATTGAAATAAAGAATGTTAGGAGTGCAGGGTTGTGATGTCAAAGGGGGAGCCAAACATGAGTTTGCAATCCCTGCAGATAAAGGGGAAAGGTGATGTAGGATCTGCTTTGGCTAGTTTAAGACATTTAAGGAATTGTATTAAGTCTTAAGACTTTTCCCTGCCAAGATACAATAGTAGATAGGTGATCTGTACAAGAAAAGTAAACATCATATCAGTTAAGGTCAAAAGGTGCTTTTTCTTCTGTGAAGGTTCTTTTAACTTTCACTTGTGATAGCTCAGATAATTTGTAACATACTAAAGTTTAATACTGGCAGTGTTTGCTACTACATGAACAAGTTGGGAAGGGAGATAGTACAGTTTAGGGGTCACAAGGTAACAAATAATGGGTAGTCACAGCACACCAGCTGCTTAACTATGATGCTTTCAAACTTATGTGTATACAAATATGCAGAAACAAGACTTTCATGCAGTTCCACAACACCACTTTTCTCCCTACCCTAGCTTGGCAAGGCCTGATCCTGCTGCAGCAGCACCACCACCTCTCCTGACGGAGAATAATAATTAGGGTTAAAAATTGAACATTTTAAAGGAGTTTTCCTAGGGTACCAGATGTCCTAATTTTACAGGGACAGTCCTGATTTTGGGATCTTTTTCTTATATAGGCTCCTATTACCCCCAACCCTGTCCCAATTTTTCACACTTGCTGTCTGGTCACCCTAAATTTTCCCCAAAACCCTGGTGTTGCTGTAACAAGGTTTGTGTTTCCTCCCACAAATTGATTAAAAAAAGTTTCAGAGTAGCAGCCGTGTTAGTCTGTATCCTCAAAAAGAACAGGAGTACTTGTGGCACCTTAGAGACTAACAAATTTATTAGAGCATAAGCTTTTGTGGGCTACAAGTGGGTTGTAGCCCACGAAAGCTTATGCTCTAATAAATTTGTTAGTCTCTAAGGTGCCACAAGTACTCCTGTTCTTTTTGATTAAAAAAAGACACTCCTAAAAACCTGCTGCTGTCTATTTCTATCCTTCTCCCCACTTCTACAGCACAGTGCAGCCAGCCAGGCTCTCACCGTACACACAGTACTAATTACACCCACATGCTGTCCGAAGCATTTTACACCTGAGTCAGTCAAGCAGGTACAGCCGGATGAAGGACTTGCCCCACGTTACAGCGAGCCCAAGGCAGAGCAGGGAACGGAGGAACCCGACACCCGCCCCTGCCCCATGCTCTGGTCACTCGGCAGGGCCGGGCCGTTCTCTAGGTTGCACTAGCTCCAAGGCACCTCGCCGGGGGAGGGGAAGCCTCTCTCAAGGGGTGAGCCGTACCATTAGCAAGGGAGCGGGCCGTACCATTAGCCCATGATGCTGCCGAGCCAATGGGGGGCGCCGGCCCTGGGGCAGGGAAGGACAAGGCCATAGAGACCGGCCAGGCCCCCCAGCCCTTAGAGGGGAGCGGGGCTGCATTGAGACCCCCATCACTTGCCGCAGCTAATCGCAACAAAGCCCCGGATCCTCCCCAGCCTCCCCCTGAGGGTCCCCGCCCAGCCCAGGGGCCCAGCGCCGCGGATGGCACCGGATAGCGCAAGCGGCCCCCACACGACTCACCCTCTCTCCTCGCCACGCTCTCTGGGAGGCCAAGACAAGGGCTACTCAACGGCTGTGTGGCTTCTTAAATAGCGCACTTGCTCTCGCGATAGCTGGCTGGCCTGATGGGAAGAAGGGAGTAGAGGGGGGGGCTGTCCGCGAGCGCCATCTTGGGAGAGGCACTGAGGGTCCCTGCCCCTCTCTCCCTAGCGTTGTAAGGGTGGTGGCAGCAGCAGAGGCACGGGAGACTGGTGCGCTTGCGCAGACGGAGCCCAGCTGCGGGCCAGCAAAGCCCCTCCCCAGCGGTACTCTAGTAAGTAGAATAGCGGCTGCTGAACACACAGCTGATCACCCTACGCGCTGGCTACGGTGGCACAGGTACCCCGTGCTGGGCGATTCCTTACACCCGCTGGGCCAAGGGTGCTGTGTGTGTCCGAAAGCCGTGGATTTAGGGGAAAGGGCAAGGCTAGTGTAGGGAAGTGACATCGTTAGTGGTTGTACTACAGGAAAAGCCTTGCTAATGCGCCGCTCCTCTTCCTACATCCTGCTTCACAACCTTGTCCCTATAACGGGAGCTCCCCTCTTGGCAAAGGTTTGAAAGAGCGTGTGTGAGGCTGTGATTGTTACTAAGGGTTTGTTATTTCTGGGAAGTAGGCGTGCCACAGTAGGCCTATTAGCAGAGGATGTAATGGAACCAGGAGACCACAGATGTTAATATAAAGTGAACAGAGTAAGTACACCTCTACCCCGGTTTCACCTATAACGCGGTAAGATTTTTTGGCTCCCAAGGACAGCATTATATCGGGTGTACATCATATGAGTCATTAACCTTATTGTCTGGGCATGTTTATTCACCTATCCACTCACTTTCAGAACTGAGTAATTCTCATTTGAAAGGTTTCAGAGTAGCAGCCGTGTTAGTCTGTAGCTGCAAAAAGAACAGGAGTACTTGTGGCACCTTAGAGACTAACAAATTTATTAGAGCATAAGCTTTCGTGGACTACAGCCCACTTCTTCAGCTGCATACAGAGTGGAATAAATATTGAGGAGATATATATACACACATACAGAGAGCATAAACAGGTGGGAGTTGTCTTACCAATTCTGAGAGACCAATTAGGTCCTGGTGGATGTCGGCCATGAACTTGCTGGAGTACTCGGGGTACAGCTCCAGCACCTCCACCAGGCCGCGCAGGGTGATGTACTGCAGGTCGCAGTAGGTCAGCGCCTTGACATCCGTGTTGGTTTTGATCACCTGGTCCTTGCCGGGCAGGTCGGCCCCAATCAGGTCCCTTACTTAATTGGTCTCTCAGAATTGGTAAGACAACTCCCACCTGTTTATGCTCTCTGTATGTGTGTATATATATCTCCTCAATATTTATTCCACTCTGTATGCATCCGAAGAAGTGGGCTGTAGTCCACGAAAGCTTATGCTGGAAATAAATTTGTTAGTCTCTAAGGTGCCACAAGTACTCCTGTTCTCATTTAAAACTTTGCTTTTGTGTTTTGAAAGGGACCTCACAAAACTGGGTGACTGGGCAACAAAATGGCAGATGAAACTCAATGTTGATAAATCCAAAGTAATGCATATTGGAAAACATAATCCCAACTATGCATATAAAATGATGGGATCTAAATTAGCTGTTACCACACAAGAAAGAGATCTTGGAGTCATTGTGGACATCCACTCAATGTGCAATGGCAGTCAAAAAAGCTAACAGAATGTTGGGAAATAATTAGGAAAGGGATAAATAATTTGGCCAAAAATATCATATTGCCTCTAAAATACACCCTCATCTTGTATACTGCATGCAGATTTGGTTCCTCTATCTAAAAAAAAAAAAAAAAAGATATATTGGAAATGGTACAGAAAAGGGTAACTAATATGATTAGGGTATGGAACAGCTTCCATATGAAAAGACATTAATAAGACTCGGACTTTTCAGCTTGGAAAAGAGACTATCAAGGGGGATATGAAAATCATGATTGGGGTGGAGAAAGTAAATAAGGAAGTGTTATTTACTCCTTATCATAACACAATAATTAGGGGTCACCAAATTAAATTAATAGGCAGCAGGTTTAAAACAAACTAAAGGAAGTATTTTTTCACATAGCGCAGAGTCAACCTGTGGAACTCTTTGCCAGGGGATGTTGTAAAGGCCAAGACTATAACAGGGTTCAAAAAAGAACTAGATAAGTTCATGGAGGATAGGTCTATCAATGGTTATTTGCCAGGATGGGCAGAGTTGCAAAACCATGCTCTGAAGTATCCCTAACCTCTGTTTGCCAGAAGCTGGGAATGGGCAACAGGGGGTGGATCAGTTGATGATTACCTGTTCTGTTCATTCCCTTTGAAGCACCTGGGATTGGCCACATTCAGAAGACAGGATACTGGGCTAGATGGACCATTGCTCTGACCCAGGATGGCCGTTCTGATGTTTTGTAGAGAAGGGGCTGTTGCTTTCCTGGCTCTGATACGTTTATTAATTACTTTTTAAAATGCCCTTTAAGTTATTGCTTACTTTTAATTGTTTCCTATTTGCCATAACTACTCTAGATTTGTCTTTTAGGCCCTAGTCCACAAATTAATCCACATGGGTAGACCATAACCCCCTTACACCGAGCCCTATTGGAGTCAATTAAGTAAAATCACCAGCCCATAACAATTCCCCCAAAAACTCTAGTCAAGACCATTCCAATTCTACTGCTGCTCCATGGTGGAAGTTACTGCATAGGGCATGTCTCATTTGTGCACCAAAATATTCCAGTGAGGGAGGAAAGAAAGGAAGAGCCCATCAAAGACACAAACTTGTACTTTGAATTGGAATGCAGTACTGTGTTTTATTGGTACTAAAAATTGACCGAAATGGTAAGTATATGTATATTTTATGGAAAAATTCACTCATTAGTATTCTTTGTGGATTACTGTTAATCCTGTACAAGACGTGGAAAAAAATTACATTTACTAGCCAGAGGACTAAACCTGCTAGTCAGATATAGTTGTGAAGGTTTTCATAGAATATCAGGGTTGGAAGGGACTTCAGGAGATCATCTAGTCCAACCCACTGCTGAAAGGAGGACCAATCCCCAATTAAATCATCCAACAGATTTTTGCTGCATATCACTGAATTGCCCCCTTAAGGATTGAACTCACACCCCTAGGTTTAGTAGGCCAATGCTCAAACCACTGAGCTATCCCTCCTCCCTCAGGAGAAGCTGTCCTCCTTTGTAACCCTGTATTGCTGGGGTGTCTCTCTCTCTCTCTCTCTCTCTGATTGGTGAAAAGGCATCCGAACTAGGGTTTTACACTAATGTAATTATATTGGTTTCTAAAGTGATATAGTTAATAGGAACAAAAACTATGTAGACAAGCCCTAGGTAGTTGCCCCTGCACCTTTTAAAGCAACCTGTGACTTGCTCTGATGAAGTAAGAGCTTCAAATTTATCTCTTCCCGAGGCTTCTTTTCCCACAGGGGTGATTCTCCACTACTCTCCCCATCCCCAGCCTCTGTTTTATCCTCCTCACTATTCCATAACAACAGATCCTGCCTTTGCTCATGATGATACATTTGGATCGTGTACCTGGTACAGTTCACCCCTCTCCCTGCCACCTGCCCCTTCTGAGGCATGAGAGACTCCAGTGCACATCCACCTAGAGTGCGCCAGGTTGCAGCCTCTTTTCCGGCTCCTCCAGAACCTTCTCCTTAGGTTCTGCCTGCACTTTTCCCCGCACCTGCTAATTTATGCACCCCTCATCCATGGTCCCCTGAAGTCAGGAGACCTCCTCATCAACCTCCTTCTGGCACTAGCCCAGGTGGCCATTCATCATATCAGTAGGAAGATGTTGGAAGCGAGGCACTCTGCGATTGTGAGGCCTATTTCCGCTCCTCCCTTCGATCGCGCATTCGGACAGTTTCTCTGGGCTGCGTATGCTAGCTCCTAGACACCTTCGAGGAGCAGTGGGTGCTCTCCAGGGTTCTCTGCTCAGTGTCTCCTTCTGGATTCCTGATTTTGGCCCTATAACCTCACTCCTGTCCCTGTTTTTCATTTGTTGTCCCCTGAACTTGCTTGAGCTCCGGGTTAAGTAGCTCATCCCCTTAGGCTCGGGTGGGGCCTTCAGATGTGGGCAGGCTTGTGCCCGGCCACGCCTGGAACTCAGTAGATGCTCATACATTTGGAAAAGCAGCAATAGCATAAAATTGACATGATTCTTGCTCCTTTCTCTGCTAGCCTTACAGTTCTGAATGGCAGTAGTGGTACTGCCTAGTGCATAATTAGCTGCATTCTATTACTGCATGGCAAAGTTGTCTGTCCACAGGCATAGCTGTGAGGGGATAGGAAGCATCGCACACCTTCAGCTGTAGATTTGGCAGCACATCAATGACTGTGCTGAGATACGGAGAAACACTGCAATCAGGCAGGTGGGTAAATTTAAACAGGACTGTACATTTCAGAGTTTTGTATTTTGCTTTGGAGAATCACTACCCTGAAGTGGATCTTTTTTGTGTCCCCGTCTCTCTGCATAGCAGATCTGTGTTAACACACAGATTGTCTCTAACATACGGAAACTTATCAATCAATGGAACAAAAACAAAGTTTCTGTTCTGTCAGGGATCTTATGAAGGCAGGATGGAAACTGCATAATTGAGAACATTTGTACAGATAAAATTCCTGCCTGACCCTTTAACTTCCTGTCTCCTTATCCTCATGTCCTCCTTTGACTGAGAGCTTCAGATCAGCTCATTCTACATCACAAAATTCCTTATCTAGCCATTACCTGGCCTCCTTCAGTACTACTGGAGAATAGTAGTATTGAATGGAGGGTCCTCCTGGCCCCTCTTCCTTTCCCTACTTCCTCGTTTCCCAGTCCATCAACCTATTCTCTTCTCTAAGTCCTCTTCTCCCTCTTCTCCATTGTGTCAACCACTGACTCTCTCCACTCCACACTTTCCACCATCCTGGACTTGTTTGACCATCTCCCCCCTTGCAAAGTTCATCCATTCAAGCAACCTCAAACCCTGACTCACCCCCCAGCATCTGTTTCTTCTTTTCCTGCTCTCCACCAGCTGATCATCTTCACAGAAGTCCTGCTGTGACCATGCAGACTTCCTCCACTACAAAATGTACTGTCTCCTTCTACAGCTCTGCCATCTCCCTAGCCACCCAGTAGTACTTCTGCATCCTCACTGAATCCTACATTTCTGAGATCTGACCTAGTCTCTCAATCCACACTGCTAAAGCTCTTGTCCAGGCCTTGTCACTTTGTGTCTTGACTATTGCCACATCCTCCTTTCTGTTCTTGATAAATGCAACTTGCCCCCTTTTAAATCCATTCAAAATGTTGCTACTAAAAGTCATCTTCTTGGTTAATTGCTCTGACTAAATAGCCCCTCACACTTTTTCATTCCACCACTGGATTCCCCTCCACACCTCAAATACAAGCTAGATATTTTTTTTACCTTTTGAGTGCCTTCCTGGCTTTGTATTACTCTGCCTATCAACTCTAATAATTACACCTCAACCCTGATATAACGCGGTCCTCAGAAGCCAAAAAATCTCACCGCATTATAGGTCAGACTGCGTTATATTGGGTTCAGTCCGGTACGCCGTGCTGGACTGGACAGGCTTCCCCAGCAGTGATTTAAAGGACCCGCTGCTCCAGCCGCTGTGGGGACTCCCAGGCCCCTTAAATCACCCGGCAGCAGGGCTCGGGCGGGGATTTAATAAAATTTGTTTTGTTTGTTAATTGGTAAAAGGGGTAACAAACTGAACAAAGCAGATTACTAAGCAAATTAAATCAAACATGCAAACTAAACTAGTTTCACTAAAGAAATTGGTTACAAATAGTATTTCTCACTCTAGATATTGTTGCAGACAGTTTGCAAAGTTTCTGTGGTTCAGAGTTCCAGTTATATTCCTTTTCAGACTAGACCCCAGTCTCAGTCTGGACTCCCCCTTTGCCTTCCCTTCAGGTGGCTTTTGCAGTCTTCCTTGTTGGGCAGACAGCCATGGAGAGGAGGAGTCCCGTTTGCCTTCCTCCTTACCCTTAAATAGGATTTACATAAGGCGGGAATCCTTTGTTTCCCAAATTTGATCCACCTTTCCTAACAGTGGAAAGTTACAAGAAATCCCAGGTAATGTTTTAGTATCAGGTGACAAGAACACCTGACTAAATAAGGAGTAATGGTCTCAAGTTGCAGTGGGGGAGGTTTAGATTGGATATTAGGAAATACTTTTTCACTAGTAGGGTGATGAAGCACTGGAATGGGTTACTTAGGGAGGTGGTGGAATCGCCTTCCTTGGAGGTTTTTAAGATCAGGCTTGACAAAGCCCTGGCTGGGATGATTTAGTTGGGGATTGGTCCTGCTTTGAGCAGAGGGTTGAACTAGATGACCTCCTGAGGTCCCCTCCAGCCCTGATATTCTATGATTCTATGACTTTTTGGTATCAGAGTCCATGAGTCAGTGGCAGTATGGAGTGTCCACAGGAAGGACAATCTTTTCACAGTCCATTGTCCTCACTGATGGGCCGTCTGCCCCGTCTGGCTTATCCATTGTTGTACCTGAAGTGTTAGCAGTGGGTGTCACCCAAAGTAGCATAACTGAAATACAGATACACAGTCTATATTCCTAACTTCAGATACAGACATGATACAAGCATACAGATTAATCATATTCAGTAAATCATAACCTTTCCAGTGATATCTCACATGAGGCATCTTGAATAAAAGTATATCTTAGTTATGTCATTCATATCATAAGCATATTTTAATAAAGAATATGGAATGACGTGTCATATAATGCCCCTGTACTCACTTGGAAAAACTTCGTCTTCCCTGTTGGTGGGTAGGCAAGTAGACTTTTTCCAAGCCCCACTGAATGGATATCTGGGACTTGTTTCCTTTTTGTGGGCAATAAGGCAGATGTGACTAAAGAGTTAATGATTGGTGTTATTGACTTATGCGCTGGATCTAACCAGCTCTTCCTGGTGGCCTGCTCCAATCACCTGATTGTGTGTTGTAATAGAACTGACTAAACTGTAGCTACTTTGAACTTGTGAACTGTGAGCAATAAACTTTTTTGAAAACTTAGTTTCAGGTAGTTGCTAACAAAACAATTGTTACATACGAGGTTACTGTAGGAGAGGTACATCCATCTCTGCTGCTGTTCTCCGTCAACAGAAATACTGCAACCCCTCTTCTCTTTTGTAGGGGAAAATCTTGGTTTCATGCCTGCCCAGAGGTCAAACTGGGCCTCCTAGTGAACCAGTACTGTACTTCTTTGGTGCAGGTGGAAGACTGCCTTTTTGAGTTCATGACTCTCAGCTTTCATAGAAAAACAAATTAAAGCACCACCTGGGCAAACACCTGCATGTGTGCAGAGCCCTTTGAAGTCAGGGGCTTGATTGCACAGACCGAGTTGGAGGCTTGGGGCTAAGTCCTTATGGATACAGTGCTCTGAATCCTCTCTAGAATTGCATGCTATGCATGTTGTCATTCCAAAACATATGAGGAAATTAGCATTATAAGCACATACATCACAATTTGTCACATGAAGCAAAAAGTCCAATCTACTATAATTTGTATTCTTAAATGAAATTGAAAAAAAACCCCTTACATATCAAAAAGTAGAATGCAGCTGTGCAAGCCCTTTTTAATCAGTAAACCATCCTGTTTGTTCACAGATCAGTAAGTCTCAGTGTCTGGTGTACTCTGATCTCTTCAGCAGAGAATTTATAAATCAGTTGTCCAGTTTGCTGAAAGAAATAGAAAATGGCCAAAGTTGAAAAGCTTGCTCTTCATGTCCCAAGTCTAGAGGAACTTTCTGGGGGTAAGTAATGCAATTTATAGTGTTATGGAAGTTGTTGCAATAAGAAATGACAAAAAACTAAATTTTGTATTCAACTCTTTGCCCCTGTGTCCTAAATAGAGCTGGGTAGAGGCTTGCTTTGACCTGATAAAGTTTTGCCCATCTGAATTATTCTAAAACAGCAAACTGTGTCTGTGCATCCATCCCATTTATAACCTTCAGCCCAATGATTGGACACTTGTTTGGGAAATGGGAGACCCCATAATTGAATCCCTTCTCTGGAGCAGAGACTTGAACTTGGATCCCTCCGCCTGGGGAAGTATCCTAGCCACTAGGCTACAGATTGTTTTGGAGTGGGTTGCTCATAATCTCTCCTGTTGAAGCTGTTCCACTTTATAAAAATACTTAATATCCTACATGAGAGGCAAGTACCATAACCACTGGGCTAAAGGTTATAAGATGAATGGATAGCCACCACAATGAACATTTTTGGACATGTACCCAATGGTTCTCAGTTGCTTTTCTTCCAACTGAGACCCAAAATCTATCTGTAGTTTCTTGCTAGTCCCACTCGCATCCCACATTACTTTGCAGCTTCAAAAGATTGCAAGATTGGGATATTGGCAAGAACCCCTGGTTGAGTGGGAGTGATACTTTTACCCACTACGTGTTCTGATTGGAGCAGTGCCGGGATCACAGCCTCTTGAACCAGTGCTGCCCACAGAGCTGAATGCTTGGCAGGGAGGGGTGAGGAGTTGCAATAGGATTGGGTTGGGGGTGAGATGGGGTGGAGCACTTGGAGAGCAACCATGTTAGGATCAGGAGGCTGAATTTGTCCCTACATCAGCAGCAGGAGAAGTAGAGTGGAAAGCAGAGTTTCCCCTTCCTGGCTGGGCCATCAGACCCAAAGTTTTGTCTTGCTTTTTATTTTCTTTCTCTCTCATCAACCTTTGGGGAATGACTCAGTGGAGATCCTTTCAGAGCCTCCTTACTGACCCACTCACCTAGCAGGAGCTAAAACCTCACATAATGCTGCTAAGTAAATTTTGCTGACTCATTATGGCAAATGGCTTTAACTCCACCTGGCTAAAAGACAGGTGGGTATGTGTGATGCTGCATTCCATATGTTTGTGGTAATATACTTATGAGTGTAAATATGATGTAACTGGAATATGCTTTATGCAAAAGGTCTCTTGTAAGGTATAATTACAAAGCTTATAATCTACTGAGTATATTCATCCTATTTGTATGAATGTATCATTCTTGTATCTGAAGCTAGAAATTTGAAGTGTTACTCTGAACTCCTATTGTAACTATGCAAAGTTTGGGCCCTTAATGATAGTTTGGAATCTTGATGGCTCCCATCAACTAGGACAATTGGTTGTAAATGGCTCTGTTTACTTGCAAGCCTTCCTGTGAGTCAGGCCAGGAAGAATAAAGGCTTGGGGTCTCATAGGATATGGGACCATGTCACCTGGTACTGGAATCCATCTTAAACCTGGTGCTTTTCCATTTAGAAGGAGGGGTGGGGACCCAGAGAGACAAAAGATTTCCGCCTTGTGCCAAAGCTATATAACGGGGTGGACCAGAACAAAGGAGGCTGCAGTCATGAGAAATCCCCTAGCTACCACCTGAGCTGCAACAAGGACTGTACTGGGGAAAGGATTAGGTCCAGACTAAGAAGGAGTCTAGTCTGTGAAAGAAGCTTATTGGAAATCTCTAAGGGTGAGATTTACCTGTATTCAGTTTCTTAAATGTATTAGGCTTAGACTTGCGTGTTTTGTTTTATTTTGCTTGGTAACTTACTTTGTTCTGTCTGTTATTACTTGGAACCACTTAAATCCTACTTTTTATATTTAATAAAATCACTTTTTGCTTATTAATTAATCCAGAGTAAGTAATTAATATTAGGGGAGCAAACAGCTGTGCATATCTCTCTATCAGTGTTATAGAGGGCGGACAATTTATGAGTTTATCCTGTATAAGCTTTATACAGAGTAAAACGGGTTCCTTTGGGGTTTGGATCCCATTGGGAGCTGGGTGTCTGGGTGCTGCAGACAGGAGCATTTCTTAAGCTGTTTTCAGTTAAGTCTGCAGCTTTGGGACGCGTGGTTCAGACCCTGGGTCTGTGTTGGAGCAGACTGGCGTGTCTGGCTCAACAAGGCAGGATTCTGGAGGCCCAAACTGGCAGAGAAAATGGGCTCAGAGGTAGTCTTAGTACATCAGGTGACAGTCCCAAGGGGGTCTCTGTGACCGAACCCATCACAGTATGAATCTCTGAACAGGGGGACAAGGGGCAGAGATAGAGACATCCTTCAGAAAGCCCTAGAAACAGGAGAAAGCATAGGCTGAATTTTATCTTCTGTTCTGTTGTTGGGTCTATCAATAAAGCCAAATCCAGGAATGGGTTACGTTTGAACTTGAATGAACCCCCTCTGAGTGACGTAAGTTACAATGACATAGCACTGTTCACAGTGGGAGAGCTTTTCCTGCCGACATAGCTTGTGCCGCTCACAGAGGTGGTTTTATTATGCTGACGGAAGAACTTTCTCCCATCAGCATAGAGCAGGGGTGGGCAAAATTTTGGCCTGAGGGCCACATCGGGGTTGCAAAACTGTATGGAGGGCCAGGTATGGAAGGCTGTGCCTGGCCCCTGCCCTCATCTGCCCCCTCCCACTTCCTGCCCCCTGACTGCCCCCCTCTGAATCCCCGACCCATCCAACCCCCCTTGCTCCTTATCTCCTGACTGCCCCCTCCTGGGGCCCCTGTCCCCCCTGGGATCCCACCTCCATCCAACCCCCCCTGCTCCCTGACTGCCCCAACCCCTATCCACACCCCTGCCCCCTGACAGCCCTCCAGGACTCCCCGCCTATCAAACCCCCCGTTCCTCGTCCCCCTGACTGCCCCCCACCCCAGAACCTCTGCCCCATCCAACTGCCACCTGTCCCCTGACTGCCCCCCAGGACTCCCTGCCCCTTAATCCAACCCCCCTGCTCCCCGCCCCCTTACCATGCTGGAGCCAGCCATACCGCCGTGTTCCCCGGCAGGAGTGGCAGGCCAGAGCGCTGGCGGCACAGCGAGCTGAGGCTATGTGGAAGGGGGGACAGCAGGGGAGGGGCTGAGGGCTAGCCTCCTCGTCTGGGAGCTCAAGGGCCAGGCAGGACAGTCCCGTGGGCCGGATGTGGCCTGCGAGGCGTAGTTTGCCCACCTCTGGCATAGAGCGTCTTCACCAGATGCTCTGCAGCAGTGCTATACATATAGATATGCCCTAAGCCAGATTCATACCTACTTTTACTCCAGTGGAACAATCCATTGTTTATTCCTATGTGGGATTTGTTTTTGAGTGACTTTGTTTTACTTTGGCATGTAGTGGACCTAATGTTGATACAAAACAAAATGAAATGTTATATCAAGGGTTGTTCAGCAATATTTCTTCCCTCTGTTCTGTATAGGAGGGGTATCTTGTTCAGACATCTGACAAGAAAAGTTCCTTCTCTTTTTTCCCCCTGTAGTCACCAATTTGAATCCAGCTCAAGTCACAGTGAGGGAAAATTGTTATCCTATGATATCTGTTGGGTGTATGGCACTTTTGAAAATCGGGCATGTGCCTAAATGTGGATTTATTTAGGAGTGTAGTTTTAGGCCTCTTTCTGAAAATCGTTTGTGTGTGTGTGTGTATTGTAAAAAGAAAAAATAAAACCTTCTGTCCTTCAGCAATATGACAGGATAGCAGAGAAGGATTTATTCCTCTCTGAGGCCCCGATTCAGTGAGGTAATTAACATATGCATAACTGAGCTTGTGACTAGCCTTATTTAAGTTAATGGAATTGCTCATGTGCTTAAAGTGACACGTGTGCTTACGTATCTTGCTGAAGTGACACCTTAAAATATGTGTTTTATGTGGTGTGTTACTTGCCAAACTTGGTAATTTCTCACTAATAATTTTTTTACTCTATTCTAGTCCTGCAGAATGGGCTTAAAGAGAACTTTGCTGATGTCCTGGTCTCTGTAGTAGAATGCCCTGATCTGACTCGTGATCCCTTCGACTTTCCTGTTAAAGGTAACATACTGTTCTAACCATAAGCTATGATTCTGCCAATATTTCATAGCTGATTCTTCATCATTAGAAACTCTTGAAGATGATGGCAGAGGAAGAGTGGTCTTGTGGATAAGCTACAAGGCTGGGAGGTAGGAGAGCTGTGTGTTATTCTTGGCTCTGCCACTGGCTTGATGTGACCTGACTAGGACAAATCACTCAAGTGCTCTGCATCACTGTTCCTCATCCATAAAATGAATTTAACAAACAGGTTTAATTCTCTATTGTATGTTAAGGGTTTTGACATCCTCAGATTGAAGGGGCTATGTAGATACCAAGTACTGTCTTGCTATTCAACTTCATTCTAATAATGAGCTCAGTCTCTGTTTATTTAAACTCCCACCATTGCCCCTACACAAGATAGGTGAAAGCATTTATATCTGTACCTTCTGCTGTCTTTGCATGATGACACTACGAACTATGCCTCATTAGAGCACCGGTGTTCCTCAGTTGTTGCCTAGTAGATTTTCTGTGTGCTTGTAGAGCAGTACTACTTTTGAAACAGGCTAGCTAGCTTTCAGAAGTGAACCAATACCTTATGCATGTTTTTCTTCCAATTCAGGCCTACTTTACATGGATTTGTAGAACCCCTAACTTATCTTAGTACTCTGAAAAAAAATGGTGATTTAAAACAGAGGTTCTTAACCAGGGGTCCAGGGCCCCCTGGGGGGCTGCGAGCAGGTTTCAGGGAGTCCTCCAAAATAAACCAAAGAGCAAGGCCAGCATTAGACTCACAGGGGCCCAGGCAGAAAACAGAAGCCCAAGCCCTACCATGTGAGGCTGACGCCCAAGCAACTTCGCTTCACAGGGACCCCTGTGGCTTGGGCAAGTAGTTGCCCCGCTTGCTACCCCTAACACCAGCCCTGGCTTTTAATCTCCTGGATATGCAGAAAAACAGTTGCTGTGGCACAGGTGGGCCACGGAGTTTTTAAAGCATGGGAAGGAGGGGCTCAGAAAGAAAAAGGGTAAGAACCACTGATTTAAAAGACTTTCTGAAAACTTAAAGGAAGCTTTTGAGGAACAAATTCTCAGTCTTATTATACTTCAAGTGCACAGAGAGAATTTTAGACAGATTCTCTTGACAAGCTAACTTCCTTTATTCTTGTTCCAGGAATCTGTGGGAAGCCTAGAATAGCAGATGTGGGAGGTCAACCTCACCTTTTGCCTCTTGTACAAAAAGATAAAGTGAGTTAATTTATAGTCATGGCTTTTTAGTGCACTTGCCAAAGAAAGAAGCATATGTAATCATATTTTAAAATACTATCCTGGCGAACACTGACTAATGAATGCTGCAGGATTCCACTTGTAAAAAGAGGCTTGCATTGTGAAAGCATTATGGGCCAAGCATCCTGGCCTGTGCTGAGCATAAGAACATGTCAGAAATCCCACAGCTGAAGCTGCATGCAAAAGTTGTCCCTCTTCTGGTACCTACTAAATACTGTGTGGCTGTTTCTTCAAAACCTGTCTGAGAGAAGCCACAAAGGGATGTTGGAGGGAATTACTTTAGAGTCCATGGCATGGTCTGTATGTTTATGTATTGTATGCTACCTGTTCCTCGCATCTAGCCATGGCCCTCCATTCTGATTATTACTATTGTTTGTAAAAACAGACTGTGTATGGGGCCGGTATAGGCCAAGGTAGAGTCCACATTAATACTTGCTAATGCATTCTCTTTTGGTAGAGCATGGGACCTACCAGAATCTGATTCTATGTGACATCACTTAGGGATATTTTCATTTTTTGCTTTAAACAATGTCACTTGCACAGAGATCAGTAATTTGGCCCTTAGATAGGATGGGGCCAAGCTTGTGCAAGAAGACACTGCAGTCCAGCAAATAAGTGGATATGTGCCCAAGTCATTATGTTTGAACTTGAGCAGATGCCAGTGCTGTTCGGATTTGAGGATTGTGCTCAAACCAATCTGTACAAATAAATAATAATGATATTTGGATAAAATCATCAAGAAATTGCAGTGGAATGTAACTGAGATGAGAATTACAAGGCAGGAAAGTCAAAGGTACATAAATGTCTGTCTCTTGTGCAGGTTTATGACCTGAACACCGTTGCAAAGCAAATAGAGTTGCCTGGAGCTTTCATTCTTGGAGCTGGAGCTGTGTCCTCTAGGATTCTTGGAGTAAATGCTGAGGTCAGTAAACATGTATAAATATGCAGAAGTTCTCAAAAAATGATTTCATTGATAGAGCAAATATTTCTACACTGATAACTTGTATGTACCACCATAAGTTTGTATGACACTTTACAAAGATAATAAAGACAAGATCTCTGATAGGAGTTACTTATTACTTAGGTAATAAACCACATTTTGTGTTTATAAATTCTACAAGGAAGCATATGGTTACTATGGGGCTAACAGGAAGCAGCATCTAATTGTTGCTATACTGAAATTTGCAATTAGATGGCCACATTTTTAATACCAGAGAAGAGGAAAAATATGTCAAAAATGGACTCCAAAGAACTGCATGGTAAATTGCTTTAAATACCCAGTGTTAGCAGGGGCGGCTCCAGGCACCAGCGCAGCAAGCGCCTGCCTGGGGCGGCAAGCCGTGGGGTGCCGTCTGCCGGTCGCCCTGAGGGCGGCAGTCAGGCTGCCTTCGGCGGCATGCCTGTGGGAGGTCCCCCGGTCCCGAGAGGCGCCCCTGCTCTTACACACCCCAAATACTCTGTCCAGCACCTCCCAAATACCATCTTCCAGTACACACACACCCTCCAGCACCTGTTGTCCAGTCATTTGGGCTCCTATCTTCTCTCACTCCAGTGAGGATCTTCAGCCTCTCCAACCCATCATGGTAGTCATGCGCCGCCCCAGCCAAGTCTCTTTGTCCCCTGACTCCAGCCAGACCCTCCACCACCACCACCATTCCGATTGGCGGTAATTCGGCGGCGGGTCCCTCAGTCCCTCTCGGAGCGAAGGACCTGCCACCGAAGAGTGCGATCGGAATGGTGCGATCGCGCTGCTGCGGCTTTTTTTTTAGGGGACAAAGAGACTTGGCTGGGGGTGGCGCGGCTGAAAACCTGGAGCCGGCCCTGAGTGTTAGTCCTCATTTTAAATATCACAAGAGGAAAAAATAGTGTTATTCAAGATGCTATTGTTTTAAGACTTAAGCTTTAAGGTCAGGTAAGGATCAGAAGTTAAAACATGATTTAGTTGGTCTGTCCTACATGGTGAAATAGATAAAGAAAGCAGTTTTGATTTGAGGTGAAGGGAAAACTCCAGTGTAATATGAAAAATGTTCTAACTGCTACATCTAATTACAAAGAAGAGTACATGACTAAACATATTCCTAAGTGAGTGAAATACAGTCAAAGAAGAAAACTAAATCAATTGAAAGCTGGCATCTTAACAGCCTGATGCACAATAGGAGTGAGAGAATTTTGCTCTTGGTAGTAAATATGATAACTCAGAGACTTTCAAAGTCGCTGCACGGTTTTATTATTTAAATAAAATAGGAAAATATTTTTATTTTAAAAGTAAGTAGTCAAATTAACCATTTAAATTATTATAGGCCTTTCAAGAGCACTCAAAGCTGGTCTAGCTTTGCTTCTATTGAAGTCTATGGAAGTTTTTCTATTGAATGCAGTGAGAGCACAGTTAAGCTAAAGGTATGAATGCTTTTGAAAATGCCACCTGAAAACTCTTTCATTTCAATACTTTGTAACGGAAGTTGAATGCTCAGTCCTGGTCATCATCACTAAGCTAGGCCTCCTGCAGAGATATATTAAATTGGTTGCCTCATTGAGTAACTGTCCCATTTAGTGTTCTGTTATTTATACAGGGACTTGAATCCAAATCCCTAGATAAGAGAAAATTCCTTAATACATGTGTTTTACACTTAGTCAATTTTAAATTAAGAGTTTTCCTTTAAAATAGTTATGTGTTTTGCTAATCTATATGGACCTAATCCTGAGAGGTGAAAATTCTATTGTAGTTCTCAGGATTGAGCCCTAACCTGGGATGCTATCTACCTGGTAATAAAATTAACTGACTAGAATTAAGCAATGTTACATGCTCTTCTTTTCAGTTTATCCCAGTTGCTCAAGCTGAGAGTGAAGAAAAGCCTGCTGTAAATGCGAGTTACACTGCTCAGATTAATCCTGCAGATGGAGGGTGCCTTCTGGAGAAGTACAGCAACAAATATAGTGACTGTGAATTTGGATTGCTGGCCAACCTATATGCCAGTCAGGGCCAACCTGGCAAGGTGCGTATTTGGATAAAATGTCACTTCTTCAGTAGGTGATAGCTAAAGTTAAACTTCTTTCTTTCAGGCCTGACTTTTCTTTCAGGGAATGCTGATGTTAATATTAATTCCAAAAATCACATAAGAGAAATAATGTCCTTCACAAGAAAATGAAGTTGATGTGAGGGAGTGGATTCCCCAGGGGATTGGTACTGGGATATGGAACTTTTCACCCTTAAATCACCCATTGTAATCCAGCCCAGGTTGGTAGTGACTGAAAGTTATTGTCATCTGATGCTTGATTGGCCTGTGTAAACTGAGGTTTCTAGTCTTAGTTCAGTTCCTGGTGGATGAGTGTCTCCCTCAACACAACTGGCACTAGGTGGTCTCAGCAGAGAAGCAAGAACTGAATGGTGCATGAAAATTGAACAACATTTTTATCCCTAGAGTGTTCTTTCATGACAGGTTTGAGGCCTGTTGGGTGGGAGAAGGAAGCTTACACCTCTGCTTCCTGTGCTGTGCCTGTTGTGTGACTAAATAAAGAACTTCAGAGAAGCAAATTCTTACATGCAAAAAACAAAACCTGTTGAATATTTTAAGGATACAAAGGAAGCAGCACCTGTGAGAGAACTTACTTTAACAAAGATGATAGGATACGTAGCAGCATTGAAATACATGATGTAAATAGCAAATATTCACAAAACATTACAGCATGTGATAGGCATGATAAGTGTATGTCCACTCTCCAGGTTATTGAAGTGAAAGCCAATGGAAGAACTGGACAGCATAACTTTGTGACCTGTATGAGACAAATTATAGAAAAATGCTATGGAGATAAACCAGTTGGGATAGGAGGTACATTTGTTATTCAAAAAGGGAAAGCAAAGATTCATATTATGGTAAGTTGCTCTTGATTCAGGCTCTTTATCTTTCTAAAAGATAATGATGCAGGACAGTTCAGGATATAAAGACTTAAGTGCACTTAATTTTTTTTTTTTTTGTTTTTTTTTTTTTTATGCAATAATGTGCACTTTCTGAAAAGTGATAAACAGAAAGTACAAAAATGCCAAAATTGTATATCCCTTGACCCTAATACTCCCATCTTTTGTTGAGGCAAAGAAGCTGTAAAAACAAAAGGGGATGTATAAGGACTTGGTGAAACACATAGACAGTAGAATAGTGTGAAAAATAACTAAAAAATTAAAAAATCAATTAAACAACAATCAGAGATATGGTTTAACTTCGAGATTTATAATTTTTTAATAAATTTTATAAAATATTACAAGTATTTAATATATTTATGCAATAGCTATACAGTTCTTACTGATTGTATTTGCTTGCATGCTTACCAGAATTCGCTTTCCATTTTACAAGCAGAACTTTCTGAAATGTTCTTTTACAAACTTTTACAAGTCTTCAGTGATTCTTGTCTCTGACAAACCTATCAAATGTCAAAGATGAAATTCCTGTCTTCTTGTCATGCTGCTTTCATCTACCTAAAATTCAAAGGGTAATTTTAAAAAATCTATTACTCTGAAGATCCCCCCACCCCCAGAAGTGGGTCTAAACATGATACCAGTGGTGCTCCCCTTTGGAGAAAAGCACCATTCCTGAGTCCTCAGAGTCTATAACACTCCTGAAACAGATGTCTTGAATGTGTATGCCTTAGGCTGTATTCACACTGGGAACAGTATTCACAACACTTACTATCAAGGTTCTATTTAGGGCTGTCGATTAATCGCGATTAACTCAAAAAAATTAATCACGATTAATCTCACTGTTAAACAATAGAATACCAATTGAAATGTATTAAATATTTTTGGATGTTTGTATTTTGTGTTGCAATAGAAATCAATATATTTGAAAATGTAAAGTGTACAGTGCTCACTTTATATTTTGATTACAAATATTTGCACTGTAAAAATGATAAACAAAAGAAACTATTTTTCAGTTCACCTCATACAAGGACTAAAGTGCAATCTCTTTATTGTGAAAGTGTAACTTACAAATGTTCAGTCACAAATTTAATTAATGCATTATTTAAGGGGCATATAAATGTTTAGATAGCTGGCATGTAAATACCTTGCAATGCCGGCTACAACAGTGCCATGCAAACGCCTGTTCTCACTTTCAGGTGACATTGTAAACAAGAAGTAGGCAGCATTATCTCCTGCAAATTGTAACCAGACTTGTTTGTCTGAGCGATTGGCTGAACAAGAATTTGGACTGAGTGGACTTGTAGGTTCTGAAGTTTTACATTGTTTTTGTTTTCGAATGCAGTTATTTTTTGGTACATAATTCTACATTTGTAAGTTCAACTTTTATGATAAAGAGATTGCACTATAGTACTTGTATGAGGTGAATTGAAAAATACTATTTCTTTTGTTTTTTACAGTGCAAATATTTTTAATAAAAAATAAATTTAAAGTGAGCACTGTACACTTTGTATTGTGTTGTAATTGAAATCAATATATTTGAAAATGTAGAAAACATCCAGATATTTAAATAAATGGTATTCTGTTATTGTTTAACAGCGCGATTAATCATGATTAATTTTTTAATCACTTGACAGCCCTAGTTCTATTATGATTTCCCTGACTAAAGTGGATAGGGATAATAAAATCATGGTCTAGATTGCTATTCCTGTTACAATTGTAATCACAGTTTGGCTAATGTTGTTCTCAGAAAAAAATCTGTCCGCATCAAACACAGCTGAAACTGACATAGTTCTGATCCCAACATGATAGAACAAATGTAACATGTGGATACAGGTTACCTGATTCTAAGAATTCCCCATTTGGTACCCAAGGCAGTGGAGGCAGCCATTGGGTAAAAGCTTAAGGTTCTGAATAGAGAAACAATCGTGGATACTGCTTTTGCTGGTTAAGAAGAAATAGGGAGCAGAAAAGAATTTAGGGGTAGTGAAGAAAAGTAGCTTAGAGAGAGAAGTTTTGGTCCTAGTATCTTCATTCAACTGATAATGCTTTTTTATAGCCCCCAGAATTTTCTGCCTGTCCTTTAAACACTGATGAGGAATTGAATAATTGGCTCCGTTTTTTTGAAATGAAGGCTCCGTTGATTTGTCAGCCAGTACTAATTTCAAGAGATCCAGTAAGTCTCTATTTTGTGTTTGTCTATGAGTAACTTGACGTGTAACGATTCTGTTTTGGATTTGTTTTTGTTTTTTTGTTTTGTTTTGTTTTTTCTGTTCAAGAATGGGAATTGTTTATGGATTATATTAAAGTCTTTGAGGTGTTGGAATGGGTGGCTCAGGGGACTGGTAATAGAATATAACTAAGCCTTTCACTTTTCACTGGTTTGAATTAAACCCAGGTCAATAGTGACTGAATGCTGATGCATGTTCAGTAACAACAGTGAAGTGTTTGTTCCCAGTCCAGTTCCTAGTGTGTAGGTGTCTGCATCCCAAAACAACCAGCACAACTGCATTAATTTGGACATCTAGTTAGCAGTCTGAGAAGACAGACTAAGGAATGAATGGGGATGGAGACTGAATTATCCGTACTTTCATGTGGTCCATTCAGAAATGGGTTGGGACACTTTAGCAGTGCTGTGTGGGGAAGCTGGTATTAGCACTGCACTGTATTTGTAGTATGGGCAAATCAAAGCCTGACAGCCTTGGGTATCAAAATATGGACTGAGCACATTTCACAAGCACTAAATTCAATAGCAAAAAATATTAAAGGTATGAGAAAATCCATAAGCATGACTAGTATCCCTATCATTAGAAATATTGTTACATTTACATTAAAGTATATACATTAACCAAGAGTCTTGGGAGGAAAACTAATTACCAGCTTTATTTTGTATATCTTTTTAAAAAATTTATAACAATTTAAAAAATACTTATGCCAAGTAGTGGGCACAGTAGTGGGACATGGTGTTGGTTTGCACATGCTCAAGTGCCTTACTCCATTGGGTCTCTATTTAGCAGTGTCATAACTATAAAGGGAAGGGCAACAGCCCTCCTGTGTACAATACTATAAAATTCCTCCTGGCCAGAGACACAAAAATCCTTTTACCTGTAAAGGGTTAAGAAGTTCAGGTAACCTGGCTGACACCTGACCCAAAGGACCAATAAGGGGACAAGATACTTTCAAATCTTGGTGGGGGGAGGCTTTTGTTTGTGCTCTTTGTTTTGGGGGTTGTTCGCTCTTGGGACTAAGAGGGACCAGACCTCAATCCATGCTCTCCAAATCTTTCTGAACAAGTCTCTCATATTTCAAACTTGTAAGTAACAGCCAGGCAAGGCGTATTAGTTTTATCTTTGTTTTGTCAACTTGTAAATGTTCCTTTTGCTAGAGGGTTTACCTCTGTTTGCTGTAACTTTGAACCTAAGGCTAGAGGGGGTTCCTCTGCACTCTTTGGATCTGATTACTCTGTAAAGTTATTTTCCATCCTGATTTTACAGAGATGATTTTTACCTTTCTTTCTTTAATTAAAAGCCTTCTTTTTAAGAACCTGATTGATTTTTCCTTGTTTTAAGATCCAAGGGTTTGGATCGGTGTTCACCAGGAAATTGGTGGAGAAGTCTCTCAAGGCTTCCCAGGGAAGGGTTATAGTACTTGCGAAGGAGATATTCTCGGGGGGAGGTAGACAGAGTTTCCCAAATAACTCATAAATAATTTGCGTGTTGGCGGCAAACCCAGATCGAAACTGGTAGTTAAGCTTAGAGGTTCTCATGCAGGTCCCCACATCTGTACCCTAGAGTTCAGAGTGGGGAAGGAACCTTGACAGGCAGTCTTTGGGCCCAGTGCTCAATTGCCTATCGTTTCCCAAAAGCTAGTGATGAGTACTATAGGAATGGACATATATCAACAGCTGTTAATGGAATATTCTTCTGAATGAAAGCATCTGACATGTAAGTGCAGTTTTTTATATAATGATCTTCGAGTGCTTGCTCATATCAATTCCAATTAGGTGTGCGCGCGCTGCGTGCACGATCGTCGGAGAAATTTTCTACCCTAGCAACACCCGGTGAGTCGGCTGTGGAGCCCTCTGGAGTGGCGCCTTCATGGCGCTGGATATATACTCCAGCCGACCCAGCGCCCCCTCAGTTCCTTCTTACCGCCCCTGACGGTCGTTGGAACTGTGGAGCGCGGCATAGCTGTTCTCCACTCTCCCTAGCTTATCCTGTCAATTCTTGTAGATAGTTGTAGTTATAGTTGTTGTATAGTCTTTAGATAGTTATTCCTGTTTATTGTTAAATAGTTGTAAATAGTTAGCGGGGGTTAAGGGGGCTTCTTCTCCCCCCTTTCTCCCCGGCGCATAGCCGGGCTCATGCCCAAGGCTCCTGGCTTTAAACCGTGCGCGTCCTGTGCTAAGCCTATGCCAACGGGAGATCCGCACGACTCGTGTCTGAAGTGTCTAGGAGAGTCCCACCAGACAGATAAGTGCAAGATCTGTAAGGCTTTCCGACCGAGGACCAAAAAGGAGCAGGACTTTAGGCTTAGGCAGCTCCTCATGGAGGCGGCACTTAGCCCAGATCCTCCCTCGGCACGCCAAGTTCCGGCACCGAGCGTCTCGGTGCGCAGCGCCCCTGCGTCACCGACTGGTACTACACCGCGAGCAGATGCGGATAAGGCCTCACGGCACCGGCCTCCTTCGGCACCGCGGCCACCACAAGGGCCCTGGCGCCGTTCCCTGTCTCCGGGGCATAAGAAATCCCGCAAGACTCAGGGGATTGCTGTCCTGCAGACGCCGGCTCCCCCGGTACCAGTGGTAGAGCCACGTCCGACTTTAGAGCGCCAGAAGTCGCAGATATCGGCTACACCATTGACTCCGGCACCGGGGCCGTTGAGTCTGGTGCGAACTGGCTCACCACCTCTATCAGTGGTGGAGCCCTGTCTCCCGTCGACTCCGGAGACCTTTGCGACGGTAAAAGACCTTATCGCGCTCACGGAGCCGGCGCAATCTCAACCCACGGCACCGCCCGCTCCTCGCACAGTGCAATCCGGGGCAAGCCTGCCCTGGTACGCCCGCTGTCTCCGAGCGTGGACTCGCGGCACCGCTCCAGGTCTCGGAGCAGGTCCCGACACCGCCCGCAGTCCCGGCGCCGACTTTCACCCCGGCACCGGTCGTACTCGCGGCCTAGGTCCTCTTCACGGCACCGATCTACGTCTCGGCACCATCAGGATCATCGGTACCGATCAGAATAACGACGTAGTTCTTGGCACCGGTACGAGCGCCGCTCCAGTTCGAGGGGCCGCTCCCGGTACCACATTTACAGGCGGTCATCCTCGTCTCGGTCCAGATCCGGGTCTCGGCACCGACAGGTCCAGCGGTACCGATCCCGATCATGGTACCGCTCACTGGCACCGCGCAGGGACCGATCGCCTACGGACCGGAATCGATCGGCACCGTGTCACACCGAACCCATTCAGCCGCGTTCGGCACCGCCTTGGCCTTCGAGATCAGCGTCTCGCTCCTCCGATGGGGCTTCGCAATCAGCATACCCTCCTCAGGGTCAGACTGCCGCTGACTTGGGTCACTGGCAGGAGGCGACAGAGGACCCTGCGCAGGACCCTACGCATTGGTCTTTCTGGACCCCGTGGGCGTATCACCAGGCGCAAGGGGCTCCACCATCAGCCTCTCGCTCGGCACGCTCTGAACCCAGAGTCCCGGAGGCCATCATCTCCCGCCCCCCCTGCAGGGGGCATGGAGGCTCCCGTGCCTACACCACCTCAGGCCATGGACCCCGGGCAGGGGATTCTCCGCTTCAGGGACCCTTAGAACAGGACCCCCCCTTTAGACCCCTTGCCCCCGGAGGCATCCTCCTCATCTTCCCAGGATGAGGCGGTGGTGGGCACAACACCCTCGGGCCCGCCCCCAATAGATCTTCGTGCCCACCAGGACCTATTACGTAGGGTGGTGCGTAATATTGACCTCCAGGCGGAGGAGATAGTAGAGGTGCAGGACCTGGTGGTGAGCATCCTGTCGGCTGATGCCCCATCCCGGGTGGCATTACCACTGATTCGGACGATTCAGGCTAATGCCACTACCAGATGGCAAACCCCTGCCTCCATTCCACCCACAGCCAGAGGGGTAGAGAGGAAGTACTTCATCCGCTCCAAGGACTATGAGTACTTATATACTCATCCTCCACCGTGCTCATTGGTTATGTCTTCGGTGAACGCAAGAGAGTGTCATGGCCAGCAGGCGGCAGCGCCCAAATCGAAGGACGCTAAGCGCTTCAATTTGTTCGGGAGTAAGGTGTACTCGGCGGGGGGTCTGCAGCTCAGAGCCGCAAACCAACAGGCGCTCTTGAGCCGCTACAGTTACAACTCATGGAACTCCATGGGTAAATTCAAAGAGTTGGTTCCCCAGGACTCAAGGGAGGAGTTCGGGGCCTTAGTGGAGGAGGGTAAGAAGGTGGCTAGGACCTCCTTACAAGCCTCCTTGGACATAGCGGACTCGGCCGCCAGGACGCTAGCATCGGGCATCGCCATGCGACGCGTCTCCTGGCTCCAGGTTTCGGGCTTGCTGCCAGAACTGCAGCAGACCCTGCAGGATTTACCTTTCGAGGGCCAGGGGTTGTTCTCAGAGAAGACGGACTCTCGATTACAGAGCCTCAAGGACTCGAGAACCATCATGCGCTCCCTGGGGATGCATGTCCCAGGGCCCCCGCGCAGACCCTTTAGGCCCCAGCCTCAAAGGTTCTACCCTCCCCCGCCTCGTCCGAGACAGGAGTTCGCCAGAAGGCGGGGACGAGGTGGTAGGCGAAGGTCGACCGCCCCTCAACCCGGTCAGAACCAGGGCCCGCCTAGGCCACCTTCAGGTCCTAGACAAAACTTTTGAAGGTGCCCTCGAGGACGGCGCCCCAGCCACTACCCAGGATCCATCTCCTTCCTTTCGGGATCGCCTCTCCTGTTTCCACCGTGCTTGGTCCCTCATAACATCAGACTGTTGGGTCCTTCGCACGGTGGAGAGGGGATACGCTCAACAGTTTTCTTCGTTCCCCCACTCCCGCTCCCCATCCCTCTTCAGGGACAGGGCCGGCTCCAGCATTTCTGCCACCCGAAGCAAAAAAAAAAAAAAAAAAAAAGCCGCAATCAGCAGCGGCAGTTCAGCGGCAGGTCCTTCACTCCTGCTGGGAGTGAGGGACCTGCCGCCCCTGAATTGCCGCAGGTGCCGCCCCTCTCCCTTGGCCGCCCCAAGCATCTGCTTGTTAAGCTGGTGCCTGGAGCCGGCCCTGTTCAGGGACCCTTCTCACGAGCATCTCCTTATACAGGAGGTTTTTGGCCTCCTCTCTATGGGAGCCATAGAGGAGGTGCCACCAGAGTTAAGGGGCAGGGGGTTTTATTCTCGCTATTTCCTGATCCCCAAGTCAAAAGGGATCTGCGACCCATTTTAGACTTACGCGGACTCAACAAATTCATAGTAAAGTTGAAGTTCCACATGGTCTCCTTGGGGAACATCATCCCTTCCCTGGATCCTGGAGACTGGTTCGCCGCCCTTGACATGAAGGACGCATATTTTCACATAGCAATCTACCCCCCACACAGGCGCTTCCTTCGATTTGTAGTAAACAAGGTCGTCCTTCCCTTCGGCTTGTCCGCTGCTCCAAGAATGTTCACAAAATGTATGGCTGTCGTTGCAGCATACCTTTGTCGGCCAAGGATACAGGTGTTCCCGTATCTAGACGATTGGCTGGTGCGCGGCCGCACCAGGGAGCAAGTTCAAGCCTACATCCAGATAATACTACAAACATTCCACGAGTTAGGAATCCTACTCAACAAAGAGAAGTCCACTCTGGAGCCAACCCAGAGAATAGAGTTTATAGGGGCAGTCCTAGACTCCAGACTCGCCCGAGCTCTTCTACCAGACAATCGATTTCACACCATCACAAGCATCATTCGAGGGCTCCAGGCCTTCCCGATTACCACAATAAGGACGTGCCTCGGCCTGTTGGGTCACATGGCCTCTTGTACTTATGTAACCAGGCATGCCAGACTTCGGCTTCGCCCACTTCAGGCCTGGGTATCATCGGTGTACCGTCCTTATCGGGACAACCTGAACATGGTGGTCACGGTTCCAAACTCGGTCTTGACCTCTCTCACCTGGTGGTTGGATCACAAGGCAGTTTGCGCAGGAGTGCCGTTTCACGCCCCCCAACCCTCCCTGCACCTGATCATCGACGCTTCATCTCTAGGTTGGGGCGCTCACCTCAGGGAGCACCATACCCAGGGCCTGTGGACTGCATCCCAACTAGCTCTGCACATCAGTGTTCGAGAGCTGATGGCGGTGCGCCTAGCCTGTCAGGCATTTCTCGGTCTCCTACATGGCCGTTGCGTGTCAGTCCTCACCGACAACACCACGGCCATGTTCTACATCAACAAGCAAGGAGGAGCCCGATCGTCTCTCCTATGCCTAGAGGCTATCCACCTGTGGGAGTTCTGCATTGTCCACTTGATACATCTCACGGCATTGTTCCTCCCTGGAGTCCAGAACACGCTAGCGGACCGTCTCAGCAGGTCCTTCCAGACATCATCTATTCCATCTTCCAAAGGTGGGGATTTCCCCAGGTCGACCTGTTCGCATCTCGAGCCAACAGGAAGTGCCACGCGTTCTGCTCCCTACGAGGGCGATCTCCGGGCTCCCTGTCGGACGCTTTCCTTCTAACATGGAAGGACCAGCTGTTCTACGCTTTTCCTCCATTCCCACTGGTCCACAGGGTACTGCTCAAGCTACGCAGAGACCAGGCACGTGTGATTCTAGTTGCTCCAGCTTGGCCAAGACAGCACTGGTACACCACGCTTCTGGAGCTATCGGTTCAAACACTGATCACGCTTCCCCTGTGCCCAGATCTGATCTCTCAGGACCATGGCCGACTCTGTCACCCCAACCTGCAGTCGCTCCACTTCACGGCGTGGATGCTCCATGGCTGAATCGGACAGAGCTGCAATGCTCGCATCCCGTGCAACAGATTCTGCTGGGAAGTAGAAAGCCCTCTACACGGACCACCTACTTAGCCAAATGGAAGCGTTTCTCCTGTTGGTGCGAGCCACGCCCCCCCTTGCAGGCGTTATCCCCCTTGTGCTCGAATATCTCCTATCCCTGAAACAGCAGGGCTTGGCGATATCTTCAATCAGGGTTCACCTGGCCGCTATATCGGCGTTCCACCCAGGAGGACCCGCTTCCTCGGTCTTCTCTAACCCAATGGTCGTCAGATTCCTTAAGGGCTTAGAGCAACTGTACCCACAGCAACGCCAACCCGTTCCGGTGTGGGATCTTAACCTGGTTCTCTCCAAGCTCACAGGGCCCCCGTTGGAGCCATTGGCTACCTGCTCACTCATGTACCTATCTTGGAAGACAGTCTTCCTTGTAGCCATCACTTCAGCACGGCGTGTTTCTGAAATCAGGGCCCTTACGTCTGAGCCTCCATATACAGTTTTCCATAAAGACAAGGTGCAGCTTCGCCCCCACCCTGCCTTTCTTCCCAAGGTAGTTTCACCTTTTCATGTGAACCAGGATATATTTCTCCCGGTCTTCCATCCTAAGCCGCACACTACCCGTCAAGACCAGCATATGCACTCCTTAGATGTACGCAGAGCCCTGGCTTTCTATATTGAGCGTACAAAGCCGTTTAGGAAGTCGACACAACTCTTCATTGCAGTGGCTGACTGGATGAAAGGCTTACTGGTCTCCTCACAACGTCTCTCCTCTTGGATTACGTCCTGCATTCGTGCCTGCTACGACCTGGACGGTGTCCCGACACCACGCCTCACCGCCCACTCCACGAGGGCCCAAGCCTTCTCGACTGCCTTCCTGGCTCATGTCCCGATCCAGGATATTTGTAGAGCGGCGGTTTGGTCATCGGTACACACCTTCGCCGCTCACTATGCGCTAGTACAGCAGTCCAGAGACGACGCTGCATTCGGATCAGCGGTTTTACACACAGCGATGTCTCTCTCTGACCCCACCACCTAGGTAAGGCTTGGTAGTCACCTAATTGGAATCGATATGAGCAAGCACTCGAAGAAGGAAAAACGGTTACTCACCTTTGTAACTGTTGTTCTTCGAGATGTGTTGCTCATATCCATTCCAAACCCGCCCCCCTTCCCCTCTGTCGGAGTAGCCGGCAAGAAGGAACTGAGGGGGCGCTGGGTCGGCTGGGGTATATATCCAGCGCCATGAAGGCACCACTCCAGGGGGCTCCACAGCCGACCCACCGGGTGTTGCTAGGGTAGAAAATTTCTCCGACGATTGTGCACGCAGTGCGCGCACACCTAATTGTAATGGATATGAGCAACACATCTCGAAGAATAACAGTTACAAAGGTGAGTAACCGTTTTTTACTTATTATTTGTATTAAATTAGCGCCCAGAGAAATCAAGAACCAGGGCCTGTTGTGCTAAGCACTATTTGTTTGTGCAAAGACTGTCTCTGTTCCAGAGCTCACAATTTGAAAGTGACAAGATGCAAAAGAAAGGAAAAACAGACAAAAGGATGGAGTGTGTATTGCACAGTGCCTAGCAAAGTGGGGTCCTGGTGATGGGGGCTCCTGGGTACTATGGTAATACAAATAATTAATAATAAAATGGATACAATTTGCTTAATAGTCTCAGTTTGCCCCCAAATTAGCTGTTAGGCCTAATCACACTAATATTTTTGCAATATAATAACATATTATATCTCTAAAAGGCAAATAGCATTGTGCCAATGGGAACCTCTTCATTTAGGCAGCTGGTGTGCAGAATCCAACACTTATCAGATAGTTCATTATCATCTTATTGTTACCTGTGCTTCCTCCTGTCAGTACCTACCTGTTATCTCTCAAAATTGGGCCAGACACTATCTTTTTGTTTTTGTACAGTGTGTGGCACAATGGGGCCCTAATCTCTGATTGTGGGCCCATAGACGACCCTACCTCAACACAAATACTAGAGCCTGACTTAGAACAACTTGATTGCATGGAAGAACTGTTGTGTGTTGTAGTGCAGAAAACCTTTTTGTTTGAGGCCCCTCCAACATGCTATGAAAACCTTCATGGCCCACCTGTGCCACAATAACTGTTTTTCTGCATGTCCAGTAGATTAAAAGCCAGGGCTAGCGTTAAGGGGTAGCAAGCAGAGCAATTGTCTGTGGCCCCACACCACAGGGGGCCCTGCAAAGCTGAGTTGCTTTGGCTTTAGCCCCACGTGGCTCAGGCTTCAGCTTTCTACCTTGAGCCCCAGGGAGTCTAATTCTGGCCCTGCTCTCTGGTTTATTTTAGCAGACCCTGAAACCTACTTGCAGCCCCCCAGGGGCCCCAGACCCCTGGTTGAGAACCGCTGGGTAGAGGACTGGGAGTCAGGACTTCTAGATTCTATTCCTAGTTCTATCACTGTCTCAGTGTGACCTCAGGAAGCGACTCTCTGCCTCAGTTTACCAATCTATAAAATAGAGAGAGTACTAGGTTACTTGAAAGTCTTTTAAATAATTAAATGTTTATAAAACACTTTGAGATCCATGGAAGAAAAGTGCAATATTAACTGCAAAATACTGAAGCATTACTTAAATACTCACGTAACATAAACTTGTCTCTTTTCCAGGGGTTTGATCTGCGAGTGGAGCACACCCATTGTTTCAGTCACCATGGTGAAGGAGGACACTACCATGAGGACACGACACCAGATAGTGTGCAGTATCTGGGATATTTTTTACCTGCAGAACTTCTCTTTCGTATTGATAGACCCAAAGAGTCTCATATAGTTGGGAGAGATTAAATCCACGGATGCACACTTAATTTTAAGTGTACGGATAGCAATTAATTTTTAAAAATGAAATATTGGATTTGATCATTCTTTTAATTGACATCGAGCACACATATGAAAAGCTGGCATTTTATTGCAGTCTTAGCCTTTTTTAAAGAATGGGACACGTTCAGAGTTTAGATAGTTATTTGAATTCAAACAAACAATTTCAATCACAATTTAATTTTTATCCAAACATCAAAGCCAAATAGTTTGTATTAATGATTTATTTTGTTCCATTTTGATTACGTTAGGCAGGCATTACTAGGTGATTGTCTCTGGCTATAGAAAGCCATCATTGAATTAATGAGAGCTCCACATTCTAAATGGAAGAGGAAAAGAGATGCGAATCAAGAACCATGTGGTAACTATACTACAATTCAGACTCTGATATTGACATAGCTGTGTGCCATTCTAGCCATATGTGCCCTAGTGGGTTATATGTGAGTAATGGGATTGGCCACTTATTTTAATCCGTGATTAGAAGAGACTTGTCTGAAATAAGAGGAAGGCACTTGTAGTTCCACTCATATGACTTTTAGCTCATCAGGACTACAGGGTGGTGCAATCCTACATCTACAGGAGTCAATGGCAATACCGCCATTGATTTCACTGAGAGCATAGAGGACCTACAGGTATGGAAATGCAAACTTGTCAAAGAGGCAGGGGTGAAAGTAACTTGCAGGACTTATCCGTACTGCCAGAGTCCTGAGGGAGGCGGGGCCTCTCAAGATTTAAAGGCCCTGGGGCACCGACTGTGGCTGGGAGCCCCAGGGCCTCTAAATCAACCAGGGACTCCCAGCTGCAGAGGTGGCTGGGAGCTCCCGGGGCTCAGGGGAAAATTAAAGGATTCGGGGCTCCCCACAGCGGCGGGAGCTCTGGGCCTTTTGAATCCCCACCCGAGCCCGGCTGCCAGGCTGGGGCTGCGATTTAAAGGGCTTGGGGCTCTCGCCGCTGCGGGTCGCCCCGAGTCCCTTAAATCCTGGCAGCCCAGCCGCCAGAGCTGCGGGCGGGATTCAAAGGGCTCTGGGCTCCCCGCTGCGGCGGGGAGCTCTGAGCCCTTTAAATCCTGGCCCCAGCCTGGCCGCCAGAACTACGGTGGGGATTTAAAGGGCTCGGGCTCCCGGCAACCACGGGAGCTCCAAGCCCTTTAAATCCCGGCCCCAGCCTGGCTGCTGGAGCTGCAGAGGGGATTTAAAGGGCTTGAGGCGCGGGAAGCCCCGAGCCCTTTAAATCCCCGCCGCGGAAGCCGGTGCGGTCCGGCACAGCGTACTGGCTCTTGCCGGTACGCCAGACCGGACCGGCTTACTTTCACCTCTGCAAAGAGGGACATTGTTACTGGTGCTTATGAGCTAGCTAACTACTTAACAAGCATAGAACCATTTCCAGGGTTTTAAATGTTCATGTCACTATCATGCCATGGGTGCTTGATTATTTTCTCATACCAGTGTAAATGAGGAGTAACTTTTATTGAAGTGAGTGGAGTTACAGTGGGCTGACTGAAGGATCAGGCCTGTTTGTTTCTAGTTTTGAATAAGGCTGAATTACAGGAGCACTTTGTCAGCATTTTTTTTTCTTTACACTCTGATATTTGTGTCATTTGTTTTTCAAATAAAGTTTTACTTAATTGATTTGAAACCATCTTACTTGCTGTCAAGTGGGATATTTCTAGGCTGTGAATAAATCCTGATTAGGAGTTAAAGACTTAAATTTTCTGAGTCTTGTTATATTTTTCTTTGTGTGTTTTTTTTAGCAAAAACACACTAAACATGTAGATGTGAAGTGTATTTAATATTTTTTAATAGATACCTGCTATGCGCTGAAAGTAAGACATATGTATAAATCACTAACTTAAAGCCACAAACTCACCAGCCTGCCACATATATGAACAGCAATGCATATACCTAGTACAACACACACATGATGTGTTAATTGAACTAAAGAAAATACAGAACATGTGTTCTGGGCCTTGGGATAGCATAGGTACTTGAAAAGAGAGTTGGTGAAGCTGTCAAGCACCCGTTGTGGACAATTTTTTAGCAAACCTGCACTAGTATCTGATGCAAACTGCTTTGTGTAGCATTAACTTATCTGTATCTTGTAACCCCCTTACTTCTGGGAAGGAGTGATAACTAAGTCTGGCCACTGACCTGGCTATGCTGCTCCCAGCATGGGTGTTTATAAAATTTAAGGGCTTTTACTCAAAAGTGTTCTGGGCTCTCTGTGCCCGTGGCAGGAGCTGCCTACAGATGTGTGCTGAGCTGAAAATGCCAAGCCACACTACCAGTCTCAGCACAACTCCTGCTGGCTTCCCCTACCCCAGCAGTGCAGGTGGCAGCAACTCAGTGTGTTGAAACTAGATCTTTCCACTTCATACAGAAAAAGGGTGTCGGGGGGGGGGGGGGGGGGGGGGCCCGCGGGGGCTTTTTGGAAAGGGGGGGGGGGGGGGGGGCTGAGCCACCCACCTTGGGCAGCACCCCCCTCCCCCAGGCTAGCTGGGCTCTGTGGCAGTGGCTGCAGGATGGTGCTGCCGAGGGGCGCTCCAGCTGCCTGAGGCAAGTTCCTCCCCACGCAGGGCCTGACAACCTGGCTCTGGAGCGCCGCCTGCCGGTGGCCTGGGGCGGGGCAGCTGGTGGGTTAACTAGGCAGCGCCTCTAGACAGGCCCAGAACGAAGCCCAGGCCCAGGCAGCCGGGTCTAGCCCCTCCCCCTCGACCTAGGCCCCGCCTCCCTCTGGTCTCCACTTCCCCGCCCGGCTCCGCAATTCCGAACTTCCCCGAGGCCCCTCCGGAAAGAGCCGAAGCCCGCAGCAACCGCTGTGCAGTGGCCACGCCCCTTTGTGGTATGTCCCGGGCCGCTGCCCGTAGTGGTTGTGCGCATGCTCGGCGGGGCCTGTCAGTCTCGGCTCGGGGGGCTGCGTACTCTCCCCCGGCTTCCCCGCGGCCAGCGGCGCCCCAGCCGCCGGGAAGATGTCGGGGGCGCCGGCGGTGCGGATCAGCATCGAGTCGGCGAGCGAGAAGCAGGTGCAGGAGGTGGGGCTGGACGGTAGCGAGACCTACCTGCAGCCGCTCTCCATGTCCCAGAACCTGGCGCGCCTGGCGCAGCGCATCGACTTCAGCCAGGGCTCCGGCTCCGAGGAGGACGAGCCGCCGCCTGGGGCGCAGCCCCGCGACTGGGCCGCGCCCGGGGACGCCGAGGACGAGGAGGGTGAGCGAGGGGGAGGGGAGGAACAAGGACTCCCCCGGCTGGGCGCCCCCACCCGGCGTTCCCCGCCGCAGGGCTCCCCGCCACCCCCGCTGGGACCCAGCGCCAGTGCCCCCCCTGGATCCCCAGGGACAGCCATCCACACTGGGCAACGTACTAGTCCAGCCCACCCGCCCCGGTGCGTTATGTGATTTGTGGCCAGCCCCTGATGGGCCTGCCGTGTTGGCCCTGATCCGAGAGCTGTGCTGCACGGGTGGCCCCCGGCGCGTATGTGCCCTGCTGACGGCGCTGGGATCCTTGCAGACCCACCTGTGTGGCATAGCGGGTAGGATCTGTGCAACGAAGTGGTGGTTCAGCTGTCATGAAAATGGCACTCCGGGACTAAACTAGCCTTCGGCAGTGTCCAGAGCTGTCGTGGTACATTCCCTGTCTGAACCTGGGTATCCTGACCACTAGTGTTTGAAGCCAAGCTGTAAGAGGGTGGTGGGTTCTACATTGAGTGTAGTATGAGAGATCTTCCTCCCTCAATAACTGAGCAAACTATCATGGTAACTCTTTCCTGGGAGAGACATACTGGTCAAAACCTGAGTTTGGGTGTCCTCTCATTGCATAGCTTATATTAATGTAACCTCATCTGTGCATTTGAGGCCTAAAGCAGTTCACATCTTCAACAAGCTCCCACTTACATGACTTGACCAGTGTACCAGAGACTCCAAAATAAAAAGCATGTGCTGCTTCGTTTTGAGCTGAAGAGCTATAGCTCTCTAGCTGGGGCTATAAGACTCTTATTCTCTGGATTAGGAAAAGAGGAGGACATTTAACATAACCTACATAAATAAAAAATATATTTTAAAATGCAAATTTTTCAGATTATTTGCAGACTGTTTATGCTCTGTCTTCAGTTTAAGGACCAATCTGGTATAGAGACTGTATTTGCTACTGGAGTATAAACCTTTGTTTTTGTGCTTTAGGGCTGGTAAAATTTCAACCATCCCTTTGGCCTTGGGATTCAGTGAGAAACAATTTAAGAGGAGCCTTGACTGAGATGTGTGTCCTCTATGATGTTCTCAGCATTGTCAAGGATAAAAAATTCATGACTCTGGATCCAGTTGTGCAGGATCCGCTTCCCCCAAAGCAGGTATAAACCATCTTATTGCTTAAAACATCTTGATAACTTAATACTGAAGATCTCATACAACTGGGACTTTTTACATAACCACAAAACAGGTATAGCCTAGTGCAAGCCTCCCCATGCGGTTCTACCACAGTGCTTCATCTTTCAACTGGAGGAACCACTTCTGGGGGGGGAGAGGGTAGCTCAGTCTCAATGACGTATCTGCTGAGGCTGTCAACAAGTGTGCCAGTTATAGTAGTGTGATACCTGCATATGAAACTAAGGGCTTGTCTACACTTACATTTTATAGCAGTCTAACTTGCTGGCTCGGGGGGGTGAAAAAATCACACACACACACACACACACCCCCCGAGCGCAGCAAGTTAGAGTGCTTTAAAGTGGACAGGCTCCGAGTGCTGGGAGCAGCGCTCGGAGCTATTCCCTTCGTGGAGGTGGATTACCGCACGTGAACACACTCACACTTCAAAGCACTCCCACGGCAGCGCTTTGAAGTTTCTAGTGTAGACGTAGCCTAATTTCAAAATAAATTATTAAATAGCACAGCGGATGATAATTATTAGTCACTACCAGTTTCCAATAATTAGAACTGTGAGGATTTGTTTAAAAATTAAAAATATTTACAACAGTTCAAAATTGAAATTTATTTTCATGTTTCCAGAATCCTCAGACTTTACAGTTAATTTCAAAGAAGAAGTCACTAGCTGGAGCAGCCCAAATCCTGTTGAAAGGAGCAGAAAGATTATCCAAATCAGTTGCAGAAAACCAGGAAAATAAGCGACAACGAGATTTCAACTCTGAGCTCTTGAGATTGAGACAGCACTGGAAGCTGAGGAAAGTGGGAGACAAAATCCTTGGGGACCTGAGCTACAGAAGCGCCGGTATGGCAGGTCACCTGTTATCAAGAATGAATCTTAAATCTTTTATTTCTCTAAACAATTTTTGATAATTATTTGTAAACACCAAAGTTGGAAAGGAATGATTAAAGTGGTAAAATACTATAACTAAGAGTTCTGTGAAGGAACTAAGAAAAAAGAGAGCTTAAATTTAATACCAGGAGAAACATCCTGATATTGAGCTCTCAAAGATGGTGATAAAGCTGCAGCACTTTTGGTACATTAAAAGTACAGTAACTCCTTGCTTAAAGTCGTTCCGGTTAAGGTGTTTTGTTGTTACGTTGCTGCTCAGTTAGGGACCATGCTCGTTTAAAGTTGTGCAATGCTCCCTTATAACGTTGTTTGGCAGCCACCTGTTTTGTCCACTGCTTGCAGAAAGAGCAGCCCTTTGCAGCTAGCTGGTGGGGGCTTGGAACCAAGGTGGACCGGCAGCCCCCCTATCAGGTCTCCGCTCCCCTAAGTTCCCTGTGCGGCAGCCGCCTAGCAGGCTATCAATTGCTGGTAGTTCATCTGTCCCTCCCCCCACTGCCATGTGCTGCTCCTGCCCTCTGCCTTGGAGCTGCTCCCGGGAGCCTGGGGGGGTGGGGGAACACAACAGGGCTCAGGATGAAGGGAGCTTGCAGGTGGAAACTGCTGTCTCAACTTCCAGATCTAAAACGGCAGTGTACTCATTGTGGGCCAGTGTTCTCAAAGGGGCAATGTGACACACACACACACACACACTGTGTGTGTCTGTCTGCCATGCTGTCTCCCCTCCCTCCATTCGTGCTGCCTTGTAGAGTGTGAGGCTACATTAACAACGTGTTAACCTTTGAGGGCTCAGCTGAGTGCTAGTTCATCATTTAGCAGTAAGGCATTTCCTGGGAAATATCCCACCCTCTGTCTGACTCCACCACCTCAACCAAGCTTCACAATCATCATTGCCGTGTACAGTATTAAATTGTTTGTTTAAAACTTATACTGTGTATACATATATATAATATAGTCTTTTGTCTGATGAAAAAAATTTCCCTGGAACCTAACCCCCCCATTTACATTAATTCTTATGGGGAAATTGGATTCGCTTAACGTCGTTTTGCTTAACGTTGTGGTTATGTTCCTGAAAAATGCGACTTTAAGTGAGGAGTTACTGTAGACTGTTTGGAGCACTAGAAAAGGTACTTTTAAGGAACAATCCTGCATTGGGTTGGGTTAGATGAATAGTACTTTTTCTTCATCTCTGATTTCTATTACCTAGATTTGATTTAATAATTGTAAAAATTATTAAAAAGCTATTCCGTCACTTTTATTCTTTTCTGAATTGATATACAATCCCCATATTCCAAAGTACAGACTTTACAATACTAAAATGTAGTTTATGAAATATTAAATGAGAGATTATAAATGTTATTGAATAGAACATACTAGGTACTATAATCTGGGAAAGAGTTATAGTATGATACACAAAATGTGGTTGGTTGTATGGTTGTTCATACAAGGTTAATAATGTCCTAATGTCTTGATTCAGCAAGTAATTAAACAAGTGATGAACTCCACACACGCATAGTCCCTTTTGAAATCAATAAGTATACATGTGCTTAAAGGTAAGCCTTGTGTAAGTGTTCGTGGAGAATGTGGCATCACCATTACAAAATGAGAGAACCACTTTAATGTACAGATTTTTAGATGGTACAATAATCTGTTAAAAAAATAAATCCAAAGAGTTTTAAGCATTATGTGAAATATAATCATTTTGAGCTGAGAGTAAAATATTCAGATGCAGTGTCCCTTACTGGTAAAATCACAGGTACCATGACATTTAAGCCAACAACTCCCCTCTCATTCTCTTACCTCTCCCAATGCCCAGAAAAAAAGAAAGGAAACCATATAGCCCAGATCATATTGTTCTACTGTATTTCTTAGTTTTAACATGTAGAGTCTCTTCAATTGACAATTATGGAGTGAAGAGAAGACATTTTACTGAATTAAACTTTTTTCCCTCAAGAAACAATGTTAGTCAAATGTAAGCAATATCTCTCATGATGCAAAGATGAGAAGACTTCTAATCCATAAAAACTTGGTCTTGTGAAAGTTTTGAGATGTTTTCATGATATTTTCTGTTTCCCTTTTTAGGATCCCTCTTCCCTCATCATGGGACATTTGAAGTGATAAAGAACACAGATATTGATCTGGATAAGAAGATACCAGAGGATTACTGTCCTTTGGATGTTCAGATTCCAAGTGATTTAGAGGGATCAGCCTATATAAAGGTTTGCCAAAAACATATGTTGTATAGTTTCTGTACTACTCATGTAGTTGTAATACAGAACACAAGACAATTAACATTCTTTTTCTTTTTCTTGTATAGGTTTCTATTCAAAAGCAAGCTCCAGACATAGGTGACCTTGGCACAGTTAACCTGTTTAAAAGACCTCTGCCAAAATCGAAACCAGGTACATTCTTTAAGCTCCAGTCTTAAGGATTGAGTTTGCATTTGACACTAAATTGGTGAATCTCTCATTATGGAGAAATACTTGAGTAGTACCTGAAAATAAGAACAAAAGGGAAATAATTTTCTCATTCTTGGTTTAACTGAAATCTTCACCTAAATGCAAAATGAGACTTTGCAAACGTGACACCCCCTTCAAAATGTACATGTGGATATGATGCTGTTGAAGGTGTTACAATTCCTTCAATGACTCTAATGCACATGCTTGGCTTTTGTTTAGGAGGAGAGTCAACCATCTAACTTGAGGTTAATTGAAAATCACTTACATAATACACCTCTACCTCGATAAAACCCGACCCGATATAACACGAATTCGGATATAACGCGGTAAAGCAGTGCTCCGGGGGGGCGGGGCCGCACACTCTGGTGGATCAAAGCAAGTTCAATATAACGCCGTTTCACCTATTACACGGTAAGATTTTTTGGCTCCCGAGGACAGTGTTATATCGAGGTAGAGGTGTATGGGTTCCGTTTAAAGCTTTTTCTCAAATTATTTTACTTATATATATTTTAAATATTCCAAGTATACAATAGGATGAACTAAGGTATAATCGTGCTTTTGACGGGGACGAGCAGCAGGGAGAAAGAAGCACATCAAGTGCCTGCTGTAGTTCATGGAGCTGAATAGCAAAACTTTGCCTGAAAATGTAACTCACTTTATTTTTCTGTTTCAAGCCAAAATTTAGATTGAGACATCATGTCAGCTCAGACCATTTTAAAAAACTGTTTCAGAAACTGTTAAGAGCAAGTTCGTAAGCTTTAGTTATATAAAACAGGACAGCCCGTATTTTACAAATTAATTGGGGATTGAGGGGCTCATAAAATTGAACATCTCAGAATTACAGTAGGTGCGGTGCATTGATTTCTTCTTGTCCTTTAACCCATTGCAAAGCAATTTCCAGTGCACTAAAGGCTTGGAATGTGAAGGCATATTGACCTGTTCTTCATCAACATCACTTTTGTTACGTGATTTCACACACACTCACACCCCGGTTATGAAGAATGATCTTTATAACTGGTCATTCGTAAGATTGGTGCTCATAAAATTGAGGTCTACTGTAAATTTAGTGTTTAGAAGATATTTATAAATTGGCAACACAAAATCTATCCTGTCAATCTCTTGTATTGCTATTAATTAAACGCAGGAAAAAACACAGTAGGATTAAAGAGAACGACATGAAATAGTCAATGAAAGGAGCATATTATGCCAGCTCTTTAAGGTATGCGTTAGCTGCCTGTGCTGGCTGCTTATGCCAGTGCATCGGGGGAGGTAGTTTCTTGACAGCTATTCTTGCATATTTCTGAGATCTAAATGTTTCAGGGCAGGGCATTTTAAGTGGGGAGTGCTCAGTGCTGGAACTAACTTTCCCATTTGCCTGACAGACCGGTGGTTTATGTGAATTGATGGTATGCCCTCATTTGGAATACTATAGTCAGTTCTGGCCACTCCATTTCAAAAAAGATTTAGTATGATTAGAAGAGATTTAAAGGTGAGCAATAAAAAGTACTAGAGGCAGGGAGAGCATGAAAACATTGGGAGTTAAGTCTAGCGAGGAGACCGTTATAAGGGGAATACCAGTATAAAGCAGGTGAATTGGATGCTCCTATTTACCTTTGCTCATAATACAAGCCCAAGAGGACATCCAGTCTGAATGAAAGGTGATACATTAAAAACTCATAAGAGGAAATGTGTTTTCCAACACTTATGGAATCTGTGGAATTTCTTTGCCGTAAGATATCAGTGAAGCTAAAAGCTCAGCAGAATTTAAAAAAAAATTAGATGTTTTTGTGAACAACGACCTCCACAATTTCAAACTAAGACATGAGATTTCATGCTTCAGAAGCCAGTCACTAAGTTTTGGGCTTAGAAAGAAATTTGGTGCTGGCCACTCATAGACAGAATGCTGTACTAGATAAACCACTGGTCTGATCTCATTTGGTAATCTTTGTGTTCAGGGTATAAGACCCATCTATTTATTCAGGCCAATGTTTTTAAAAATAGGAGCCTAAATTTTGGCTTCTAAATCCATACTGTAGCACCTGCCTGATTTTAAAAAATGTGTGTGTTTACGTGCCTGGGTTAATTTTGCAAGTCTAAACATACTGTTTTGAAAGTGCTTACTTGGTTTGCAATCTCTTTGAGGCACAGACTGTCGTCTTAACTGTTTGTACAGTGCCCAGCACAGTGTAGCAGGGCCATCTAGGTGCTAGTGCAGTACAAATAGTTGTTAATATGCACATGTAAGCTTGGTTAAAATTCACTAGTATTTTGTTAAAAGAACAGGAGTACTTGTGGCACCTTAGAGACTAACAAATTTATTAGAGCATAAGCTTTCGTGGACTTTTTATTTTGTTGTGTTCACTCACGTAATTGAGATAATATTATAACAAGGTTCAGCTCAGGTGGGAACAGTAGGCTAGATTTTTTCCAGTCACACTGATCACCTGGTGCTTTAGTCATTCTCTAACAGCTGACATCTGAATTAGTAAAATGGGTTGCTTCTTGTTGTTTCTTTGAAAATTTGGATGGCTCATGTTTTTCAGGTGCTCCACATTGGCAGACAAAACTGGAGGCTGCACAAAATGTTCTCTTATGTAAAGAAATATTTGCTCAGCTGTCTCGAGAAGCTGTTCAAATTAAATCACAAATTCCTCACATTGTTGTGAAGAACCAGATCATCTCCCAGCCTTTTCCAGGTAGGAAACCTTGCGAGACTCTTGTCATGGAACATGGAATCCACAGAATTGTCTATTTTAATCCAGACTTAAACTTTGATGTGTATGAAGTTTAGGCAAGGTTAGTTGACCTCCTTGTTTCTGTACTTAGACCAAATGAAGAATTGGATTAAAAGTAAGACTTCCCTGGAAACACATTATGCATAGGATCTTTTCTGACTAAAGAGTGCTTTTTAAAATGACTCTCATGGTGCACTTGTATTATGTCAGTAGTATTGGTAGCAACAACAAAAGTTGTGGTAGTCCAGTGCACCACCTTGGGGGATTGGAATTTGAGGCTGTATATCAGTCCTCCTCTCCAGAGGTAGGTTTATGGGAGACTACAAGACTTCTGATTGACTTGTGTTAATGGTACCTGAATAGAGCTAAGTCTAATACCCTTCAGTCAGGCTGGTCCAACAATATGGGGACTCTGAAAGCATCCTCTATGCTCAAGTTGCCTTGGGATTCCCCCACCCCTGGTGAGGGTGATTGTGACTCCATCTTTTGAAGAGTTTTTTGGATTGCTTCAAAAAATATAATGGTTGGTGAACTGGGTGATATGAGAATTATTTCTTCCCCAGTATGCTGCAGGGTCTCACTCTTAGGAGACTTTCCTCTTCTTCACTTGATAAGGAATTATAAATAAAAAAAATCTATTAAGTCACTAGTTGATCCCTGGGCACTTTATTAATTATATCTTGATTTTACAAATTGGCAAAATGATCATGTTTTCTTTTCTGATTTTCACAGTGTGACCTGATTGTTTGTTTGAATATCTCTGAAACAGCATTGATTGCAGAGCTAATGATTCTGAAAGGGGCTAAGGGAAAGAGAAGAATAAATTATCCTGTCTTGTTTCTACTTATCAGCATGAAAAAGTTGACAATGTTTTTGCTTTTCATGTGCTTTATACAGGTTTGCAGTTATCTATTTCTTTGTGTCACTCTTCTAATGATAAGAAATCCCAAAAAGCTGCTTCTGAAAAACAAAGTCCGGAAGATCACCTCTATGTTCTGGAACACAATTTGCATCAGCTGATCAGAGAGGTAACGCATTTTTAGTTGAACACTGAACTTCTCTTATTTCCCATTCATAGTGTCTGAGCACATCATATTATTATAATACTGCCAGAGGCCAGTCCTTTTCTAGCCACCTGTATAAGGCAGCTTCTGTTGTATGTCTGAGAAATGCCACCATTGTGTAGATATGCAAAGCTGATACCAGGAGTTCCACTTGGACCTTCGTGGGATATTGTTTCCTGGATGTAGCCTCTAAGTTGGATGCTCATTTCAGGAGAATGGTCCATGTAGGCAATGCTTAAAGTAGAAAGAACAGTTACTTACCATAACTGTGGTTCTTCTGAGATCATTCTCCCCACTCCTCTTTTTCACTCTGTCTTACTATAAATTCTTGATTTATTAGAAGGAGCTGCATTGTGGTTGAGGCTGTGCTCCCTTATATCTCTTTGAGGGCAAGGGAAGCACAAGGACATGCACAGCCTTAAAAAACAGTAGAAAGTTCTACTCTAGAAAGTTCTGAGATAATATGCCCAGGATGTGTGCATCTCCTCCAGTGAATACTGAAGCAAAATAGGCATTACACACCTCAGCCTTCTTGATGTCCTCTGTTGTTTGCTCTTTTTCCCCTCGGGGTAGAAGACCTACACTTTCCTTCATCTTTTCTCTTGCTCCTACTGTATTTAAAGAACCTCTTTTGCCTTTTATGTCCCTTGTTAGACGTAACTCATTTTGTTCCTTAGCCTGATTTTGTCCCTACATGTTTGTGCTATTCTTTTGTGTTCCTCCTTATCAATTTGTCCATGTTTTCTCTTCATTGTAGGATTCCTTTTTGATTTTTCTGGTCATTAAAGAGCTCTTGATGGAGCCATATTGGCTTCCTACTATTCTTGATATCTTTCCTTCACATTGGAATAGTTTTCAGTTGTGCCTTTAATGTTGTCTCTTTGAGAAACTGCCAGCTCTCCTGAACTCCTTTCATCCCTTAGATTTTCTTCCCATTTTCATTCCTACCAGTTCTCTGAGTTTATTCATCTATTTTTTCAATGTCCATTGTCCTTATTCGGCTGCTCTTACTCTTTGCTTTCCTTAGACTTATGAAATCGATCATCTCGTGATGACTTCCACCTTCAGATTTGCAACCAACTCCTCTGTGTTGGTCTGAATCAAATCTAACATGGCTGTCCTCCAGTTGCTTCCTGTACTTTCTGAAACAAAAAGTTGTACCCAGGACATTCCAAGAACTTATGGGAAATTTTGTGTGTTGTCATACTACTTTTGTAACGGACATTTGGGCACTTAGGCCCCCGCATTACTACCAGGTCTTGTGTTTTGTTTTTTTCTGTTGTTTGTTCTAGAAATGCCTCATCCACTTCCTCTTCCTGATTTTGTTAGTCTATAGCAAACTTCTATCAGGATTAAGGCTACATTTTAGTCATGGGTATTTTTAGTAAAAGTCATGAACTACTCACTGGCAGTAAACCAAAATTCACAGCCCGTTACCTGTCCATGACTTCTACTATTTACCTCTAACTAAAACTTGGGCCGCGGGTGGTGTGGAGCAGGGGGAGGCATCCTGGGACCTCCGCAGGTGATGGGGAGGTGCGGGGCGGCAGCGCCTAGCCTAGGACCCCCGCTGGTGGTGGGAGGGGAAGATTGGCGGGGCCGGCAGGCTCCCTACCCAGCTCTGCGCAGCTCCCCAAAAGCAGCTGACATGTCCCTGCAGCTCCTAGGGAGAGGGAAGGCCAGTGGGGCTCTGCACACTGCCCCCACCACTAGCGCCGGTGCTGCAGCTCCCATTGGCCAGGAACCACAGCCAATGGAAGCTGTGGGGGTGGTACCTGCAGGCAGGGGCAGCACACAGAGCCCCCTGGCCCCTCCACCTAGGAGCTGCAGGGACATGCCGGCCACTTCCGGGAAACCCCCCTCGAGGTAAGAGCCGTCCCGCATCCCAGCCCTGAGCCCTCTCCCCCACCCAAACTACTGCTGCTGAGCAGCGAGAGGGGGGCCCACAGGCCATGGTGGCCCGAGACTGCCCCAGCAGTGACTGGTGCAGCTGGCTGCAGCCGCTGCAAAGTCGCAGCGGTCACGGAATGTCATGGAATCTGTGACTTCCATGACAGACACGCCGCCTTAATCATGATGTCACTCTCCTATATTCCTCCCCTTTTATCTTTACCCAGAGACTTTCAACTGGTCTGCCTCTCACTTCCTTGTGGACCTCAGAACTAGTGTATATATTCTTGATGCATAATGCAACACCTCCTCTCTTTTAGTTTTCCTTTCCCGGTTGTGCGAAAGATCCACATAAACCGGGAAGCAGACTATACAGGGAAATATGAAATTGATTGTACATAAAGTGCAGTCAAATGCACAAAGTAAAACTGGAAAAATGATGCATATTTTTCTTAGTTTTTATTACTGTGGTTATAGGTGTTAAAATAGCATGCAGCACTTTTTTCAGAAGTGTGACTTTTTAAAATTGTCCTCATGAAACATGAGGCAGTGTATTATAATTGATTAGCTGTATGTATTAGAAGAGCACACGCTTGAGTTTTGTTATCTTCTCCTTCAGTCACCCTCCTAACAGCTCTTGTTTGTTGCAGTTCCACAAGCAAACTTTGAGCTCTACAATGATGCCACATCCAGCTAGTGCACCATTTGGCCATAAGAGAATGAGAATGGCAGGACCTCAGGCTTTTGATAAAAATGACATCAGCTCCTTACAACCAAATGAAGGGCTTCTGGAAAAGATCATTAAACAGGCAAAACACATCTTTCTGAGACGCAGGTGTGCACACAAGCTATTTTTGGTAAAGCCATAGTAAAAACTAACACTGTGTTCCACACAGGCTGTGAATTAATTGTTGAAAATGTTCCCAAAACTTATTACTGTTGTTATGCCAGAATGCTTTTCTAAGAGTTTTATTGGGGCCTAATAGTTAAGATTAAAAATCCTATTTCCAAGTATGTGAGTATAGTGACACCCATGGAATGCAAACACAGAAAGTTCAATACTACTTGTAAGATACCCCTCTACAGGATACTTATAATATAATGATAGTTGTGTCTGCTTTAACAAAAGCACTACCTCAGTCCTTTTCAGTACTTTCCTCTGTACGTTGTGTAAAAACACACATGTTGTTCAGCATAGAGATCAGCTGTTTAAGACTATCTTTGGGGGTGTATGTAAAGTATAAAGTTTAAGCAGATACACTTCCTTTGCAATTCAGGCACCAAAACTGTTTTGGTCTCCTTGCGTGTGCCCAAACTGCTCACCTTATAACGCAAATAAACATAGCTTTAGGTGTCATAAAACTTAGTTTGTGAAATAAGTTTATTTTACAAACTAAGTGTACTTTACAGTACCAGCTAGATCAAACTGATGTCTGCTCACTACCCTGTCTTTATTTGGAGAAAAGATGGTGGCACACACTATCTAGATATCTAGACCATGATTTTATTATCCCTATCCGCTTTAGACATGGACATCATAATAGACCTAGGGATATCAAGCGATTAAAAAAAAAATTAAAAGATTACCGGGATGTGGTTTTTCTGTTTTTGTTTTTTTTTTTTAGAACTGCTCGAACGATTGACAGCCTAGCTAGTCGTATTGAGGATCCACAGATTCAGGCCCATTGGTCAAACATAAATGATGTTTATGAATCCAGTGTCAAAGTTCTAATAACTTCCCAAGGATATGAGCAAATATGCAAGTAAGTATGAAAACTAAAATATTCTCTACTTAGATAGAGTTGTCTCTTTTAGCTGTGGTGATCGAGTGCATATAATATTGTTGCTCCTATGAGATCAAAGCCAACTTCAGGCAGACCAACGTGAGCCCAGTATTTGTGTATTTGCTTTATATGTTCAGGTATGGAATACTAATGTGGTTGCAGAGAATGAGAGAAAATTAAACTTTTTCCATAGATTGAGATAAGCTTGACTTAAAAGTAACACTCTGCCAAAACAGCTGTCAGAAGAGAAACCCTAAAGTTAAAAAGCTATCTGCCTTCTGTAGCAAAAATGTTACATTAATGTAGGAATTTAGTACATGGATATTACCTTTTTCTTCAAATGACTATGACAGTATTCCTTTAGAGGAAGAATCAAATGTTGGGCCTGGTTACTAAAAGTGTCTTTTTAAAATGCTTTCCTCTACTTCCACACTAGTGGGCTGGAGAAACTGCTAGATCTCTGAACCAGCAGTTGCAACCTTGTTAAAATCTGTGGGCTTGTCTATATGGAAACTGGAACTAAAATAATCACTTGTAATTCACGCCTTTAGTTATATCAGTGCAAATAGACTTTCATATTTCAGAATTAAATGTCCACACACAGATTTGCAGTTAAATACTTAAAGGCATGAATTACAACTGGTTTAGTTACTTTGGTTCCAGTTGCCATGCTAGTAAGTCTTCAGTTCTGTGCGGTATTGGGTGACCCTGAATTTATTGAGAACACAGAGGAGTCCCATGTGGCTTGTCTGGGTCTTCACCCTCTGCTGGCTCTGTTCTTTTAAGTTGACAGGGAATTGCAGTTGATGAGATTCTGTGCTCTTGGAGCACTTCAGCGAACAGGAATCTTACCAGCTAGCTTGGGATTGATATTGACAAGAATAGAGCTCACTGGGAGAGAGAGGGAGGATGCATGTTATGTCACCTGCATCTCTGATGATAAACCACATCCACTGTTCTAAGTTAACCAAAATATTTTAAAAACAGAATTTACCAAGCAACCTTGAAAGGTTTGTTAGGGCTCCCCTGCCCGCCCTTGTTTCTCATCACACAGACAGAAAGCAGAAGGCCGGAGTCCAAAGTGCAGGCAATGCGATGTTTATTGGGGTTACCAAACAAGCATAATCCCAGCTCTTTACACCAGTAGAGCTTTCCTTTTTTCCCCACCACCACCTTCTTAACAGGCTTAATTATACTTGTCGTGCTCGCCCCTGGTACCGCCCCTTACGTTTATGGTCATGTTCCATTTTCGAGAGTCTTGAGTCTCTGGGTTTCGGTACCACCTCTTTTGTACCCCATGGGAGGGGTAGGGAGTAAGGTTGTGTACTGGCCAAGGCTACCTTTTCTTTGGTTTTTAGTGTTTCTTATACAGCCCCTCCCGACTGGGAGACAAGGCAGTCATATATTAAACTCCCGCCACACAACACTTTAGCTCTGTTTCTTATCTTTTCTCATTATACAAAAAAACCCCATCTGGTTGTAGGCAGAAGCAACACACAGTGTCTTTGTTTCTTATTCACATAGGTTAGTAAGGATATAAGAATATCAAAAGTCACAGGCAAACAAAACCCAAAATTCTACCTCCGGCTAATAAACAGGCCTCAATACTATATTACCATCTCTAACAAGGTTCATGCTTTGTTATTCATTCAGATAGAAACTGTTTTCCCTAATCAAGAATATGAGGGTGCCTAGATGGTAGCTTCCTATTGGATTGTTCTTTAGCACGTGTAAGATGCTTTTAAAAGTTCCTTTTTTAATAGGAACTTTTATTAATGTAGTTGTGAACTGCCAACTTCTAGATGATTTTTCAATAAATATTCTGATTGTATCTCTTTGTTTAAAAGGTCCATTCAGCTACAGCTGAACATTGGAATTGAACAGATCAGGGTAGTGCACAGAGATGGAAGAGTTATTACATTGTCCCATCAAGAGCAAGAATTACAGGATTTCCTTCTGTCTCAGGTAAACTCATGTTCAATTCCTGGGATTTTTTTACTTGCATGTGTTTGTCTTGTGTCTGCGATTGGGATGAACAGTAATAAGTAGCATGAGTGTATTTGAAACAAAAGTATTGTTTATTGTCAGAAAGATAGAAACTAGGTAGAAATTCCACATGTGCAGACAAGAATGTCAGTAATTTTGCAGGTTTAGTAATGATTGACCACATTCTTCATAAAGAAATGTTTGTGTATCGACTGTGAGAACTGTATCACGTTTTAGCCAGGTGGATGTGAGTTCAGAAGTACTAACAGAAGTTCATTTGAAATACATTTAAATGCATTGTTTGTGCTGTTCACCATGTGAGCCTTCAGAACACAGTGCTGATCTAGCAAGCATGCTGCTTTTCTTAATCATAAGATTCTACTTAGTTGTGGGAGCCATGTCAGACACTAAGGTGTTTTTATGTAAAACAAACTTGTTCTAGCCAAACCTCATCAGGAGTAGAGTTCTTAATAGCCAACATGCCCTTAATTAACATCACCTTTCAACATTGTGTCAGGGTTTCCAACTTTGCATGTGACACTACTAAATCAGCTGACATTTGAATGAACTGTGGCTTCTTAACTGTTTACAATGAGTCTTGTTGTTTTTGTTCAAATGTGACCGTCTGTCCAATACACATTGTGTAGTAAAGATGCAGGCATTGTATTAATTTATAAACTGTAAAAAGGCAAATTATCTGTAATGTGGAACTCTGTCAAAGAAAACAAGTTGGAACAGATTCTGTTGAGGGCAGTATCATTTTCCTCTAATAAAGTGGTTTTCAAACTGGTTCACAGAGACCTGGCTGGTTACATGGCATTGGCTCCTCCCTGTGTCCAACAAATAAATAATATTAAAAGCAAGCTAAAATGCTTTTTCTTATAAACAATTGCTGTAGTTTCCACTAGAATGTTACACAGGTGTAAAGTGTGTTTGGTAACCCCAACTCTACTCTTCCCAAATTTGCCATGTAGGAATGAGTCATTACCACTTTTCTGCATAATATCCTGTAAATGCTTTACAAAAAGGGTTAGGGCTCTCTCAGTTGGATGTGGGAGTAGAGGAAAGACACTTCTGAAACCTTAACCATATTCAAGATTTTTGAGTAGCTTTAGAGACTTGTGTTAGTTTAAAAACCAGAACTTGTAAAAGAACCTCACAAAAACTGTAAGTTTGAAAGAGTTATAGATCTATTGAACTGTGTAGCTTGTGTATACTGAATACCTCTATTTTCTCCATCCCCAAATGAGCTAGTAACAGGCATGTATGAAGGCAAATTTCTACTTGCTATTATATGTATTGAGGTATTTCTATAAAATGATCAATTCTTCTGAAACGGGGTGGTGCATTTTAGGTGGAAATCACTTTTTTTAAAATGACTAATACAGGCCAGGAAAAAAAGAATAGGAACCAAGTACAACAAAAACAGTAAGAGACAAAGATAAAAAGAACCTAATCCTCAGTCTTCTTTCAGATGTCCCAACATCAAGTACATGCAGTTCAGCAGCTGGCTAAAGTTATGGGCTGGCACGTGTTAAGTTTCAGTAATCATGTGGGTCTGGGACCAGTAGAGAGTATCGGCAATGCATCAGCAATAACTGTGGCATCGCCAAGTGGAGACTATGCTATTTCAGGTAGAATTTTGTATGATTATAATAGAAATGTATGAGAACTATAGACTTTCTAGCAGTTTGATTATAGAATCAATCCTGAGAGTTTATGGCATCATTATATAACAAAGTAATTTATAAACAAACTTTTTATTTTATGTGTAGAATTGACATCTATGCAAAGTACTGATTCAATCAAGTCTGCTACTCATTGCTGTTTAGTACGTGGGGTAATCGGCTTAAAGCATTTTTAAAAATACTGTTTTCAGATTTGTTCTGTAATAAATGCAGGAGAAATAGATAGTTGCATGTTTAAGATATGTTTCATTGTTTCCATTACACATAGTATAAGTCTGCTAGAATTCATCATTCCTGGTCTTGTGCTCTGATCACTAGTCCTTATGCTTCTATATGCACTGTAATGCTGCACTGAAAAACTTTGCCCCCTCACTAAATCAGTTTGCCTGTATTATCTCAGAGAAACTAGACTCCCACAGTACTTTAAAAAAGAATTGCAAAGATCTCTCTGATAGTAGATGTAACAAAAATGTTGGGAGACTTCATAATTGTCTCTTTGAAAGATTACAGCAGATGAGTACACTGGAAAAGAATTCATCTATCAAATCTTCTTGAGAAGGCACATAAATACATTCCTAAGATTCAGACTTTGGATAAAGCTCAGTGGGAATTGGTAGAAAAATGTTAGTATTCCTGTGCTCATTTAACTCTCCTGAATACAGTTGACTGCTGGTTTGTTCTGACCAGGAAAATGTAGTGCAAAAGAGCAATGAAAACATGCAGGGAAAATGGGGAAACCTTGAGAACAAGTCAGAAGACTTCATTAGAAGTAACAGTGTTTTAATTTTTTTTTTTGTTTAGTTACAATATGGAAATGTACTTAAAGGGGAAATGTATGGCTAGTGTACTACGTATAGGGATATTTAATATGATGAATTAAAAAAAACTTTAAAGGCTTTATACTTATGTATTTTCTGTTCATTGCAGTACGTAATGGTCCTGAAAGTGGCAGCAAAGTTATGGTTCAGTTTCCACGGTGTCAGTGCAAAGACCTCCCCAAAAGTGATGTGCTACAAGACAGTAAATGGAACCATCTTCGTGGGCCATTCAAGGAAGTTCAGTGGAATAAAATGGAAGGGCGTAACTTTGTATATAAATTGGAGCTCCTCATGGCTGCCCTAACTCCATGCTAATTGCCTGACATCTTACTAAGGAGGACGCTGGATTGCCACTCATTTGTAGTGGTATTAATGATCACAACAAAGGGAAACATATCCTGGGAGACAATACACGAAAATAGAAAACAGTGCAAAAGTGTTCAGTTTTGCAGATCTCTATAGAAATGTATCCATTGTGATTATATCAGAACTATGTTACTTGCTATGTGAAATAAATAGCTTTTTTTTTTTTTAATTTTTTTTAAATATTCCTTTCAATTAAAGTTTAAAAATACTCATTTTTCTAGCTTGGAGTGTTCATATGATACCAGGGGTGCAGTTCTCAAGGTTGCTATTTATTGCAGATGCCTAAAATTGCCTTTGCATTTGACTACCGAAAGTTACTGAGAGAACACCTGCCTAATTCGCGTGATCAAATTTCTAGATACTTGAGCTAATAAACTACAAACATAATACAGCTTTCTGGTAATATTTTAGAGTGGTTCAGATCCAATTGGTTATCCCAGTTTTCCTTTATAAAATGAAGCTCAATAGCCTGTTCATTCCTGTATGGAAAAACCTCTGTTCATTGTGACTTTGCAGTTTTCCTCAGAAGACTGCCTATAAGCTCTTCTGAGAGGTGGTGACTTTTGGTCTTGAGAGAGAGTATGTTATGCTACCACTGAGCATTTGGGGGAGCAGTCCTAATATTCATAGCATGTTCAGGGGCTTGCTCGTCTGACTGCTAGTAGGTTTTTTTGGATGGAAATAGACAACGAAGGGGACAGCAGAGCCCATAATGAATTATTAAAGCCTCATAAAATTCATAATTCGTGTCATCCTTATGGAGTGAATCTCTGATGTGTGCCCTTAAATTGGAGTGTCTCTGTGGGACCCTACTTTGGTGTGGCCTCTGGACATTCTTTCCCCTATTGTTTTAAGAGAAAAGTTTGTTCACCCTGAAGATATGGGTAAGCATATGTGGGAATGTATCTGGGAGCACTCCTTAATGCCTGTTTGTTGACAAATTTTCTACCACCAGTAATCATAGATGGAGGTCACTGACCTGGAATGGACCTACCTGGGCATGATTCAGATTTTGGCTTTCTCCAGAAGTGTTTTTGTGTAGCACCCAAAAGAGGGTAAAAAGTAGGGTCTTTCTGTGTTCGCATCTGAAGGTAGATGCAAGAAGTCCCCTCTCCTAACTGAATTTGTTTGTATGGACTCCGTGTGTGCAAATCCCAGACTAGGTTGAAGATGGGAACTGTTGTGATGAACAACTCTTGTAGTAAGTGTGCTTGCAAGCTAACACTGTTCTTGTCTACTTTGGCATTGCAGTTACTTTGGGTGACATCAGTGTTCATTCACACAATAACTTTTTTGGGTGACTCAGGTACCACTAAAACCACACAGGAAAGAATGGGGGACCATTTCTGGTTGATATTGACACCTCCCTTTAGTTAATCTTTAGGTCACGGTGCAAAGCTTATCTCTCTTGCCTGAAGTTGAATTCCTAGTGGTTTGTTTTGGCATCTATAAGTTGTTCTAGAATTATGTGCATACTGTACACTGAGGTGAGTTAGTACATCTTATAAATCACAGATAAAATGTGTGGATTGATTGGACCATCTTTCTTCTATGGTAAGAGTGACTATTTCAGCTATCTTCTAGTGATAGAGACTAGCTATAGCAACTATATATTAGTCAATACATTCTGCAAATTTGTTTTTCAATGTGTGTTTCTAAGGCAGGTATTTTAATTACAATATTAATCACAAATATGGAACATGGTTTTTTTTTCAACACATCGAAGCACTAGTTTGTATCATAACTGATTTATGAAGGTGAAAACTTTCCCTTTTAGCCTCTTATCAAAGGGATATTTCAAGGGAGGAAATGAAAAAATATCAATTGAAAATAGTTTACAGGTGATTGAAACCTTACTCGAGGATACACATGACTGTTCCATAACATAATACTAAAGGTACTTTTTCCCCCTCTTACAAGGGCTTTACAAACACGGCATTGTCAGATTCCAGCTAGAGAAGGAGAGACTGTGTCTGCTGAACAAACTTACAAACTTCTGAGACCTTTTGCTTCAGAGGCATGATTTAGAATGAGGTTGGTCCGAGTCCTGTGCTCATATTACTACCCCATGCTTCTCTCATTCAATATAAGAAAATGTGAGATTGTGAACTAGGCTGAAAATCACAGGACTTCCTTTGGAATTTAAATTTACCTTAGGGATACCGCTGCACCCAGAAATAATGAACAAGCATTCCCTGATGTCAGATATGAGGTCACAGTGAGGCTACTTTCTTTAAAAAACTAATTTTGCAGGTTGCTACTTTTGTCACTTTTTGAAAAGGAAAGTAAATGCAAGAGACACGTTTTTGTAGGCACTGCACAAAGGACTTGTACTTAAGAAATTGGCCAAGATATTTAGATTTGCATGTGTAATGAGGTGTCCACCCCACATGAGGCCTGAAAGGATTTAGGTGGGCCAATTAACTGTCCAGGCTGCACTTGGAGGAGGAGCCAGGGTGCAGGGATTAATTAGATGAGGCTCAGATGGATGGGAACAGGAGCTGAGAGCAGAAAGGGTCTGACTGCAGACTACTTCCCTGCAGCCCCCTGGGTGAAGGGAGGTGGGTTTGGGACTATGGTGTGTAGTCTACAGTTACTCCCTAGGAGGAGGGAGTTTATGCTGGCAATTTATGTAGAGCGGTGTGGGGTAGTCAGAAAGGCACAGGGGAAAAGCAGCAAGGTTTAGGATAGTGCAGTCCTTGGCTGCTGATCAGAGGGTCCCTGTGCTGGAACCTGGTGTAGAGGGCAGGCCCGGGTTACCCTACCAGCCACTGGGGAAGTGGCCGAGACCAGTAGTGGAGAGCAGAAAGCCTGGGATAGTTTGCCCCAAGCAGGGCCGGCTCTGGCTTTTTTGCCTCCCCAGGCAAAAAAGCCTGCTGCCCCCCGCCAGGGAGCGCGGCAGGGGAGGGTATCAAGCCCGGCCGGGGCCCCGCTCTCCCCGTCCCCCTCCAGGTGCCGCCCCAAGCACATGCTTGGTAGGCTGGTGCCTGGAGCCGGCCCTGGCCCCAAGAGACTCTGATACCCCAGAAGGGGAGGACCATAGAGACCTAGCCGGAGGTCCAAGTCACCAAGAGGAAGCTGCAGCTCCTGGAGCAATAGCGGCTGCAGGGTGAGAGAGGACGATGGGTGGAGAGACCACCAGAGGAGTGCACAGCACCCGCAGAAGGCGATAATTCCCAGAGCAGCCAGGAGGAGGTGCCCTAGCATTGAGTGAGCCCCGTGACAGGGTGTCAAAAGTTAGGTTCCTAAACCCATGGTTAGACACCTTAATAGGAGCCTGTCTCAAAAGTGCTGAGTTTCCACAGATGTCAATGGGAGTTCCTAGGAGCCTTATTTTCACAAGTGCTAAGTACCCAATTTCACACACCTAAATTTGAAAATTTTGGCAGTGCCTCCTTCATTTCTAAACACTACAGTGATAGGCAATTCAGCCATTAAGGTTAAGATTTTCAAAGCAGTCAAATAGAAGTGGATGTTTTAATGGAAGGTTTCTTAATTCCCCCAGATAGGTTGAAATATTCCAAGCAGAAATCTTGCCGTTAGTGTGCAGTGGTAGCTACGTTAGTATATATCACACCTTTCAATTACTGAACCCCCCAACTATTTAACCATAAAACTATAAATATCTTAATTATCCCACCATTAGCATGTGAGATGTAATTCCAGGGTTGTTTAGCTTTGCCCAACCTTACTGGCAATGATGGTACATGTGAAAAAAATCTTTTATTTCATAAATGGGTCTCTCCATAAAGGGAGACCGACAGGTTAAATTTGGATTCTTGTAAAATATACAGTAAAAATGCTATTTTTATAAACTACTGCAACTACTCTTTAAATATTCCTGTGCTGTTTGGAACCCACCCACTATAGTATTCAGCTAGTGCATTAGAATCTGGAAGTGGATGACAGCACCTATAAGCGAAATTGAATAGTCGAGGGGAGAGACACCAAATCAATATTTCATTAACCAAACTGAAAAAAATGCAAAATTGTGAAAAGTTTTCATGCTGTTATAATGCATTTTAAATTTTCAAATTGTCCCTTTTTTAACACTTCCTCTTAGCGTTTTTAGTATTGTAACTCAAAGGTATAGATGCAAATAGCCTTTCTTAGTGCATTACTTTACATATAAGCATTTGCTGAATATTCCCTGTAATTGTTAAGAGGGCAAATATCAGTCGATGAGATGACATTTTGGTATTTCCTGTATGATAGTACCAGTTTCTTATTTTATGTTTTGTTTGCTGATGTCCAACCTAAGTCCAACTATATGCACTTGGATTGCCTTAGTGATCGACTTCACATTTAAGGCTTAAATCTTTAAGGATAAAGCCACAAAAACAACCAAAATGTTCACACAACAAAAACTGTAGGCTGTTCTGTGTCTTGTAACGTTATCAATATCATGCTGTATGTATACATAGTCACTGTAAAGCACTTTGTGAGGAAGGATGCTATACAAACAGACCAAAACCCAATTCCTTTCTGTGCCATATGTTGTTGTTTTTTTTCTCATAGTCAAAGATTTTCCCAATGTATTGTGTACTTTCTGCAAGAATAAATTTCAGGTCCACTTTTCTTTTTTCAAGGGATAAAGCTCTAGGCATTACATCTCTGAAGTAATAATGCTTGTCTACATCCTTGCAGCCTACTGTAGCAGATATGAGGGACAAAAGGAATCCGTATGATGCCCCCAGGATATGATACGTACTCAGTGGGTGCCAGTGAGGAAATTAATGCAATATAGCCTGCCAGACACAGGTAGTTAAATCTTTTATAAAGCTTACCTATGTTTTTCTTTTATGGCTCCGATACTTTCTTGTTGGCCAAAATTTGTAGTCCATTTTATAGTTATTCCTCTACTTAGCTTTAAGCGAAGGGGCAGTAGGAATGTCCACAACACAAAAATGTAGAGCAATTTTATCATTCAAGTACATTTTGTATTTTATTGATTCTGTGATTTTCACCAATAAATTATGCAAATATATTTGTGAAATGGGTTCTAAAAGTAACAAATACTGAAGGCTTCAGTAGTGATTGTCTTGCTTTACCGATATTAAAGTGTCACAGTGCTGCTCTCAGGAAGATTTGGAATCACATTATCCATTAATGAAACACAGTGCAGCACAATAGCAAGTGGTGGATACTAAGTCCAGTTGGAACTTCAGGGAGCAGGCAAAATGTAATAACCTGAATTGGAATCTGACTAGAATAGTAAGACTTCCTCCTGTACCCCCTTTCCCCCCATCCCCAGTCTTACAGAAAATGGCATGGGATTTTTCATGAATGCACTTAGGTAAACTTAAAGTTCATGCTTCATCTGAAAGTTGGCATCTCAAGTAGCATAATCTTCCTCCCCGCTCCATACTGGCATGTTGATTCAACACTAATGGGGAAAATTCCCACTTCCTGAATCCTCAACAATACTTCCTATAGCACTTGGGTGTTGCTTGAAGGTCTGCCTACATCCAGACCCGTCCTTACGCTGTATGGTGGTAGGACTGCATAATGTTACAACATGTTGTTGTTTTTCCCCCTCTTCCCCCCCCCACCCCAAGTTGCTTAGCAGGTTACATTTTGAATGCATTCTTTCATGTGTTTCAGGTGCCATCTCTGCAGACCACAGCAACTCCCCTGAAACTTATGACATTCTTTTGTGGTGTTTTATTAAGATGATAAAATCTAACATGAAAGGAAGTTTTGTCTAGTGGTTAGGACACTAGTCCAGCATTTGAAAGACCTGGCTTCAAGTCCCTATTCTATGACAACCCTCCAATGTGACCTTGGGCAAGTTACTTAAGGCCAGCTTTGTAAAGGTATTTAGGTGCTTTAAGAAGTGGATATGTGCCTACTGGGATTTTCAAAAGTTCCTAGCTTCCATTGATTTCAATCTGTAAAATGGCAATAATAGCACTTCCCAACCTCACAGGAATGTTGTGTGGATAAATACATTAAAGAGCATGAGGCACTTAGATACTATGATAATAAGGACCATATAAGTATTTAAGATTATAGATATCAGTTCAGATACAGACTGATCCAGTGTGTCTCATTTTCAAGGTTTATTTCATAATATAGTATTCCTCTCTTTTTACAAAAACAAGATAATTTATAGCTTAATGCTTTCAAACTTACTTAAGTAAACAGACTTTAGTGCTTTCTGTTTCAAAAAGCCAATATTACTCCACCCAGAAGACCTATATAATAACCTTAAGTGCAGCACACAGTTACAGACCAGTATTCGTTAGTTCATTTAATATTTGCTTACAAAAAATAAAAGCAAAGGAGGCTTTGCTGTCATTTAAAACTTAAATTCTGAAAAAACAACACCACCTTGGTAAGCAGCTCTCCCATACAAGATAGACTCAATCCTTCCCTGGCCTGAGTTTGTGGAATCCATGGTGCTCTGTACCTCTCTGGATTAAATTCCATGTTACTTTTTGACCCCACCAGAACTTTTCTGACTGTTCTAATCATAGTCTATGGATGGTGTCACCTTCTGTACATTTGCATTGTTCATTGTTTAAGAACTTTCCATAAGAATGTTAAGTGTGCATTAATATCATGAAACAATGTAAACAATCATAAAGACACTGAGTGATGGAATTTCAACCCTGGGGTCTTTGGCTCAAATTCACTTTTGTCTCATGATGAATTATAATAGTCTTCAGAGGCTTCAGCAAATTCTTTTTGCCTGAAGATAGCAGCATAATATGCAGTATACAGTATACTGTCCTTCATTTATTTTAAAATTAATAATTTAATACATTAATGCACAATTGCAGCATGTTGAAGAATGCTGAGGTCTAGTCTGCTGCCTATTTGTGATGGGAAACTTGCACTAGCTGGGATACTCATTAGCAAAACAAATGTCCATTAAGACCCTAACCAAGTCCTCTTTATATTTCCCGGTTTTATGTAGCCAAACTAGCATGGTTGGTTTGTTTTTTTGAGAGAGATACAGGCTAAAGATCTTATGATATAGCCCATAAACAGTCCCCATGCTCAACAAAGTAAGCATTCTGTTCACTTTGACCTTGTCCGGTGTAAATGGTAGAACTGAAATCTTCACACTTGCAAGAGGCTCCATACATGCAGCTCTGATTCCATCTCCAATTGACGTCTTATTTGCAAGTCAGGAAGTTTCTATATCAGTCATGTTAAAAAAAGATTGTATAAAAACTTTACCTTTTGTGGGTTTCCCCCCCTTTCCTTTACCATTATTTTTTCTTGAGGTAGAAATGTTATTTGTTATGAAATGTTCTTGGCTAACACTCAATGGTTTGCAGTTCTATCTCTTCAGCTGTTCTTGCTGCAAATAGAAAGATACATTTATTGATCTGAAAATCAATTAGAAGACCAAACATTCCAAAATTAACAATTTACCTAATGTTAATATCTGAACCTTTTGTCATTAGTATAAACTTGCTCAGATATGATTACTCTGGGATTGTAAATGATTTTTTCAATTTAGTAAAGGTATTTAAAAATATTTTAGTTAACCACATACAGTGCCCCTCACCATGTTTAAAAACGTAAGGGATAGCTCAGTGGTTTGAGCATAGACCTGCTAAAATCCCAGGGTTGTGAGTTCAATCCTTGAGGGAGCCATTTAGGGAATGGGGTAAAAAGCTGTCTGGGGATTGGTCCTGCTTTGAGCAGGGGGTTGGGCTAGATGACCTCCTGAGGTCCCTTCCAACCCTGAGATTCTATGACTCTATGATACTGATTTCTTCAAAGAGCAGAAGACCACTAAGATACCATAACCTGTTGTGACTGACTACACACTGTCATTCCCAAGTTTGACCAGACAGATAAGGGTGGCACTTTACTCTGAAGTTTACAAAGCTCTGGCTCTAGCAGAACGTCAGCACTGGCTGGTTTTAGAGGCAGGGACCTTCTCTGAACAAACTCCTTAAATCAGGACTCACAGCAAAAATAGCATTAGGTTGCAAATGCCTTGATGGAAGATGGGGGAAACGGGTGAAATCTCAGAACTGAGCTCTATTTAGACCATTCCCCTGGGTGAGGTACTGAAGCTGATGGATCATTGGTTGGATCTGATACAACAAATTGTTTGTTGTTGAGTCAAATATCCTGTTTTCTGGATCTGTACCCACGGGAATATCTTGTACAAAATGGCCCCCTCCTAAGAGGCTGAGTAAATGTTCATCTTAGGTAAACCATGGAAATGTATATTCAGTGCACACAATGAAAGTGTTTTTAGCTGCAACAAAATCACAGAAATATGTCATGTATGTATGAAAACCTTTTGGGGTCTTACAAGCATAGAGGTAAGAGATGAAAAAGACCTACTGGACCAAATTTATCCCTTCTATAACTCACTGACTTCAGCAGAGTTAAAAAAAAAAAAAAAAGATGATTTGGACCACACTGCCTCAGAACTTAAACTATCTTTACTTGTCTGGTAAAAGGTCTATTTTTCCTGCTTGGTCACAATTAAAAAGTTCAAACTGTGCCCAGATAGGCAAAAACATCGACTTTTTACCAACAGGAAAAAACCACTGGAAGGTCTACACTGAGAAGGTAGATGGCCTGAAACTAGTGAAGGGTTAGGTAGGATCTGGATAGACAAGGAATTATATTCTCTGTAGCATAATCCAGTATCATCTTGGTTTGTTACTTAGCCAGTACAAAAGTTGCCTGAAGAGTTGCAATTCGAGAGTTGTTCCATACAGTATATTTCCTAGTGTTTTTTTTTTTAAGTCTAATTATAAGTAGGACTTTTAACAACAGCGAACATTCTTCATTGGCCTACATTAGAGGCTTGATCTTGATGATCAGTAACTCTCATTGAAGTCAGTGGGGAGGTATCGATGCTCAGCATCTCCCAGGACCAAATCACAAGTGAACAAATGCTCATAATTTAGGCATGGAAACCTCATTACATCATGATGTCCACGCACAGAAAATTACCTTTGAGCTTGTCTCTCTTATTCTGGAATAGATGCACAGATTTATTACAGAACCACATGCAGCAGACTAAAACTGCAGACACAGCAGTGAGAAATGCAAAGAAGACAGCTACAAAATGTAAATCTTCATAGATAATCTCTAAGGGGGGAAAAACATAACATGATGAAGTTGGTCATGAGCACATATGCATTTCAATGGTAGAATAAAAGAACTACTGATTAGTTCATACCATAGACACTTAATACAATGGTGCCGTAGATGTTGGTTCCCAACTCTTCTGTTACGGTGACAACATAATAGCCAGCATCTCTCACGCCTACATTCAGAAGCTGTATAGAGCCGTTTTCATAAGTGTTCACTCGGTCCTTGTAACTTTTGGATATGTTAGTATAACTCCCTGGTTTCCACTCCACAATTTTGTTGGTGCCCCAACTCGACACATGCTTCCACTCAATGGAGACTATGCCTTTGCAAGAATATTCAACAGAGAGGAGAATATTTTGTGCCACGGTGGCATTTATGTTGGGTTGCGGGACTAGTAAAGATATTCCTCGTTGGGCTGAAAAACAAAGGAGGGTTGGGCAGTGAGTGCTGATGCAGTACTAAGCAAGCATGACTTATAGTGAGGGCAGTTCATACATTGTATTAGAGTGATCAGCATGACTGGCTAATGGTCAGGAACAGATCGGATTTCAGGCTAATGCCAGGCTTAAACAATACTGTAGCATTCCTCCTTTAAGGTACAGGGAACAGAGGTACAGATTTTCCTAAGTGACTAGTGATTTTATGTGCCTCAGTCTTTGAGTGCCCGACTGGAGACACCTTGGTGGAGCCTAAGGGTGGATGCTCAGCATTCTCTGAAAACTGGGCCCCTTTAAGGTGGCTCAAGTTAGGAAGCCAAAATCACTATTTACTTTTAGAAATCTTGGCTTTATATATATATATATATATATATATATATATATATTAAAATCATGGATTGTATTTAAATGTATGAACGGAGAAACTGTTATTTTTGCTTCCTGATTTGTTTTCAGTTTATCTATCTTAGGTACATACGTGGTCCCATCACGGTAGTATCTGACTACCTCACAATCTTTTCATGTATTTATCCTCACAACACCCCTTTGAGGTAGGGAAGTGTAATTATTCCATTTTATAAATAGGGAACTGAAAGACTAAGCGACTAACCCAACGTCACAAAGGAAGTCTGTGGTAAAGGAAGAAACTGAACATGATTGTCCCAAGCCTAGCACTCTAACCCTGAACCACCCTTCCTCTCCATAAACACAGAATCAGGAGTTTTCAGGCTTTTCATATACAATCTTAATACAGAGATTGTTTCAGTTATCACCTCTCCTTCCATCTGTGATTACAATGGCATTTCCTCTTTCAATCATGATCAGATCACATCCCAGTGGCAACTAGAGCAAATGCAGACATGTGAATGTAATATTAGGTTCATGTATTTTAAACTTCTTTTAATACAGTTTAGCAGCTGGAAATGAGGAAGATGAGGCATCACTATGTGTCCAGACAGCTTTTTTTTTTTTTTTTTTTTTTTTTTTTTTTTTGGCAACATCAGTAAGTTCTTTGCTAATCACAGTTTGGGAACCATGAATTTATAGACTTTTCCATGTGCAATAGCTAGATGGCTCTGCTTCTCCTGAGGACTAAGAGAAAACAATTACGCAAGCAAAAAGCTTCAATTTTCCCTTGGATTAGCTTGTACTTCCCATGGAGGGATGGGTGCTGTTGTGGGGAGATTAGGGTGACCAGATAGCAAATGTGAAAAATTGGGACGGGGTTGGGGGGTAATAGGAGCCCATATTAAAAAAAACCCTCAAATATCGGGACTGTCCCTATATAACCGGGACATCTGGTCACCGTAGGGGAGATGCAACTTTCTCTTAAAAATCAGATGCTCACCCAACTGATTCATTTTAAAAGCAGCCATTTCAGGTGAATTTCAATGTGTCCTCTTCTCTATCCCAATTGCCAGAGACTGGGGTGACTCCAGGCACCAACGCAGCAAGCCGTGCTGGTCGCCGTGAGGGCGGCAGTCAGGCAGCCTTCGGCGGCATGCCTGCGGGAGGTCCACCAGTCCCACGGCTTCGGCGGCAATTCGGCGGCGGGTACGTTGAAGGTGCGGGACCGGCAGATCACCTGCAGAAATGCCACTGAATCCGCGTGACCAGCAGACCACCTGCAGGTGTGCCACCGAAGGCTGCCTGACTGCCATGCTTGGGGCGGCAAAAAACATAGAGCCCCTGGCCAGAGAAAAACAATCAGCAAACAGGTTCTGTCCCTCCCTTTCCAGCTCGAATTTCCTTCTTCTGGAGTTTGGCAAAGAGATATTCATGCTCATGTGCTATACTGCTACAATTTTAAAACAATTTACAAGAGATTTAGCAGACCAATTTGAGTATAGAAAAAGCAATGGCCACCTGCCATTGGAACTGCAGTTAGAATCCATCCTCAGCAACAGTTAGGAAAAATTCTTCTATCAAAGAAAACCACGTGTGGATTTCCCTACTGTTTACAGATTCCACCATGCAATAGTGAATTAGGGGTTTGGAGAGCGTCTCATATGAGGAGAGATTAAAGAGGCTAGGACTTTTCAGCTTGGGAAAGAGGAGACTAAGGGGGGATATGATAGAGGTGAATCCCATTTCAGTGAAATGGGAACAGTGAATCCCATTTCAGATCATCGTCCATTTATCACTTGAATATGGGTGTTGTGGCTTTGGCTATGGGATCTGGATATGTGGATTTGGGGATGTGGGGGAGGAAGGAAGCTGAGAGATCAGGGGCAAGAGAGGAGAGAAATAATCCAAAAAGCAGACATTCAGTTGAAGTGAGAAACCTGAAGACTTTACCATGCCAGTCAATGATAACTTCAGCATGTACCATTGCAGTACACAGGCCAGCAGCATGTGGGCCCAGGCAGCTTCGGGACACCAGCAGCAGCTGTGTTTTCTCTGCCTTTGTTACCGTTAGGAGTGAGATATCAGCTAAAAGCGCAACTGTCTGTGTCTAACGGTGCCATTATTCACTGCCATTGCCCTATACTTATAGTTTCAAGCAACCGAGCAATTCCCTCCTCATTTCTCTCACCCCTGGTGGGTCATACTCACCAAGTCTGGTGCTGTGAGTGGTGCCAGTAAGCAAGGGGAGTTCTGAATCTTAAGTTTCACTTTCTGCTATGACGATACTGACAATCGTACCTCTGTATGTTTCATGCGCTACTACTGCCATTGCAGCCTTGAGAGGTTCCCCCTTCACACGCATAGAACACCAGAACCAGATAAGGAGGAAAAAGATGATGATTCAGGATGATATGTTCAGTGAGATCCTGCAAGTCAGTGCTGCCTCAGATCATGAGCAAAGGCCGGAGGGTGAACATTTCAGATAGCCTGGAGAAGGAAAGCACAGATAGGAGAAAGGCCCAGGATTCCCAGTAAGAAAAGGAGAGGGAGATGCACCAGGACATAATGGGACTTCTCTGGCAGCAAACACAAATGCTGCAGGTTCTTGTGGATCCGCAGGTTCAACAATCATGGACTTGCCACCCTTTGCAGTCCATGGAGAACTCCATTACAGCACCTCCTTATTCCCTCAACATTCCACATGGCATCAGGTGCCCTATCCCTACCGCTCCACTGCTTGGATCATTAAGGACAAACACAGCTTCACATACACTGACCTATGAAAGCCACGGTTGTGGTATGTGTAGGTAAAGTGGACGTTGTTAAGTTCTGTTCCAATTAGTATATTAAGTTTTTAATGTATTTGCTTTTAAATTGCACAGATGTTTTTTTTGTGCTGGCTGTGCTACTGAATAAAATTCTAGTGTTTGGAAAATAATTCATCTTTATTAGTTCACAGCATATGTCGCAGAGTGCCTAGCAGTTCTGAAAGCACGCATTTATTTCAACTCATAGGATCAGTGACAAACACAGGTTAATAATCATAAAAGTACAGGAATCACCACACAATTCCTAACAGGCCCCAAAACAGAAGGGTCAGGTAGAGCACACTACACCATACCACATTACTCTGGCTCACTGCTAAAGTGCTCTTTCAAAGTCTTCCTGAGCCATATAGCTCCACGCTGAACTCTTCTAATAGCCCTTGTGTCTAGCTGTTTAAACACAGCAGACAGCCAAGCTACCTCTTCCCTCCACCCCAGTGGCAACTTTTCCCGCTTTGCTTCACAGATATTATGCAGGACACAGCAGGCAGCTATGGCCATTGGGATATTTTTTTCACTGACATCCAATTTTGTGAGTAAACATCACCAGCATCCCTTCAATCTACCAAAAGTGTATTCAACTGTCATTCCACACCTGCTGAGTCAGTAGTTGAGATATTCTCTGGTGCTGTTGAAGTGGTTATAGTATGACTTCATGAGCCCAGGGAGCAAGAGGTAGGCTGGATCCCCCAGGATGACTATTCAACCTCTTCTAGTATGAATAAATTAAAAGAAAAGTCAATGGTTGTGTCCTGTTAAGTAGGGGACATCATCGCTGTAATGCGAAATAAATTTATATACTTACCCAAGGTTCCTTTCCCTGCATCGGTCTCGCGTGTGCTTGACTGCCAGGACTAACTGGACTGTGGTAGAGTGTCAAACAGGTCCTGGCTTGTAGCATGTGCCCCATCCGCCTCCTCTTCCTCCCAGGGCTGGATTAACCTTTTGTGGGCCTGGCGCCAAACATATTTGTGGGCCCGCATGGGGGCAATGGAGCATGGTGCGGGGAGGTTAGTTCCCAGAGCAAGAGGCCAGCCAGGGGCAATGGGGCATGGCATGGCCAGACACACACTGGTCCGCCCGGCTCTGTGCTGTCAGTATGCCACTTCCCCTTGGGGGCAGGCCCATGCCGTGCCACACAGGCCCCCCACCCAACACCCCCCTGACTCCCTATGCCCAGTGCCCCCCGGGACCTGCTATGCCCAGTACCCCCCTACAAATCCTCCCACCATAAATGCCCAGTGCCCTGCACACCACCACCCCTGCCCAGCGCCCCCCTATAGCCCCACCACAACTGCCCAGCACCCCACCCAGAACCCCCCACTCCCTAGTGCCCCAACACACACACATCCTGAGAATCCCTCCAGTCCCTTGGGAGCAGTGAGATCAGCCAGGCCTCCTCCACTCCCTCCTTATCCTTGCTGTTCAGCCCAGGAGCCTGTGGCTCGGTCTCCTTGGAGGTATCCGTGGTGGTCTGTGGGGTGGTAGTGGGGTCTCCCCCATGTATGGCATGCAGCTCTTTGTAAAAGCAGCAGGTTTGTGGCTTGGCACTAGATTGACTGTTGGCCTCCCTGGCCTTCTGGTACGGCTGATGCAGTTAATCATAGAATATCAGGGTTGGAAGGGACCTCAGGAGGTCATCTAGTCCAACCCCCTGCTCAAAGCAGGACCAATCCCCAACTAAATCATCCCAGCCAGGGCTTTGTCAAGCCTGACCTTAAAAATCTCCAAGGAAGGAGATTCCACCACCTCCCTAGGTAATGCATTCCAGTGTTTCACCACCCTCCTAGTGAAAAAGGTTTTCCTAATATCCAATCTAAACCTCCCCCACTAAAACTTGAGACCATTACTCCTTGTTCTGCTACCACTGAGAACAGTCTAGATCCATCCTCTTTGGAACCCCCTTTCAGGTAGTTGAAAGCAGCTATCAAATTCACCCTCATTCTTCTCTTCTGTAGACTAAACAATCCCAGTTTCCTCAGCCTCTCCTCATAAGTCATGTGCTCCAGCCCCCTAATCATTTTTGTTAGCTGCCGCTGGACTTTTTCCAATTTTTCCACATCCTTCTTGTAGTATGGGGCCCAAAACTGGACACAGTACTCCAGATGAGGCCTCATCAATGTTGAATAGAGGGGAATGATCACGTCCCTCGATCGCTGGCAATGCCCCTACTTATACAGCCCAAAATGTCGTTAGCCTTCTTGGCAACAAGGGCACACTGTTGACTCATATCCAGCTTCTCATCCACTGTGACCCCTAGGTCCTTTTCTGCAGAACTGCTGCCTAGCCATTCAGTCCCTAGTGTGTAGCAGTGCCTGGGATTCTTCCGTCCTAAGTGCAGGATTCTGCATTTGTCCTTGTTGAGCCTCATCAGATTTCTTTTGGCCCAATCCTCTAATTTATCTAGGTCCCTCTGTATCCTATTCCTACCCTCCAGTGTATCTACCACTCCTCCCAGTTTAGTGTCATCTGCAAATTTGCTGAGGGTGCAGTCCATGCCATCTTCCAGATCATTGATAAAGATATTGAACAAAACTGGCCCCAGGACCAACCTTTGGGGCACTCCGCTTGATACTGGCTGCCAACTAGACATGGAGCCATTGATCACTACCCACTGAGCTTGACAATCTAGCCAGCTTTCTATCCACCTTATGGTCCATTCATCCAGCCCATACTTCTTTAACTTGCTGGCAAGAATACTGTGGGAGACCGTATCAAAAGCTTTGCTAAAGTCAAGGAATAACACATCCACTGCTTTCCCCTCATTCACAGAGCCAGTTATCTCATCATGGATTTGTTTAAATTGCAAGTGAAGAATAACTGAAGGTTTTTGATAGTTCCTTTGCTTTCGTGCAGCACTAGTGCTGGTCCCTGTTGTACCCCTTCTCCTGCATCTACCACGCAATCTGCTCATAGATGCCCATGTTTCTACAGCTTGTCCATAACTGTGCTTGCAAAGCCTCTTCTCCCCACAGACCCAGAAGATCCAGTATCTCCTATCTATTCCAAGCTAGAGCACATCTGGAGAGTGTAGTCGGCATGGTCAACTGGGCAGTTGCACACAACAAAGGAGAGCTGCTAGATGTGCTCGCCAAGCTGGACAATCAGGAAAACGCATTTCAAAAACTTGCAGGGATTTAAAGGGGAGGGGGGCCTTCCAGTCTCCATGACCCCTGGGCAATGGAGTTCACAATTGTGACCAGAGTGGTCAGTGTCAGGCATTATAGGACAGCTGCTGGAGGACTGTTGGGGTCAATATAAGTAACGCAGTGTCTACATTCGCACTGCATCAACCTCAGTACATCACTCACGGCTGAACACCACTCAGGGAGGTTGTGTTACTGCATCACTGTAATGGGGTACTTACACTGGTAGAAGACAATTTAAGTGTAGACACATGAACAACTAGGTCAATGCAGGGCAGCATACACTGACCTAACTTTGTAGTGTAGACCAAGCCTGAATGACAGTCTCCTGCCTTTTCTGGATCAGAGGTGGGGAGTCAACTTGATTATCTACTGTGTTGGCTCCTTGACATCTTTAACAGTTCTCACTTATAACTGGAAGAACTAGGTGTGGCTATAAACCTATGTAACTAACGCTATAATGTAAAAGGCTGTTTATTTTGGTAGGCATGGGTGAATATCTGCCAGTGGGTAGGGTTTTCACGTACACTCTTCTGGCAAACACCTTCAGTGTTTAGCTCATACCTTACACATACATGGGTTTCTGCTTACACATTTTATCTACCATGTGCCTCTTGGTTGTCTCATTCTGAAACAGCTTACTAGCTATTTCTTTAGAGAACAGAGCATAGACTAGCACAGTGGCTGAGATTAGAATCCTTATGAGCCACACAAGGTCCCATCCAAGTCAATAGCAAAACTCCCTCTGACTAATGCTATGGACACCTGGCATATTCAAAAACTAGTGTATCAATTTTGCATCCGAAGAAGTGGGTTGTAGCCCACGAAAGCTTATGCTCTAATAAATTTGTTAGTCTCTAAGGTGCCACAAGTACTCCTGTTCTTTTTGCGGATACAGACTAACACTGCTGCTACTCTGAAAAATGTATCAATTTTGTAACTGTTATATGTATTATTATGGGCAGGCTAGTGACTATATCCCTGGCTCAGTGGAGGAGTCATAGGGTTTCCTGAAGAAATTAAAGTCACTGGGGAAGTAATTAATCAAATTCATAATGCAGATAACAAGTCTGGGGAAGTGTCACCCTGGGGGCGATAGTATAGACTGGTCTAGATAGTATAGAGACATCTGCCAAACAAGACCTCCTTGATGTGGGGCAGGGGGTTGCTCGCTCAGTGTTGCTAACTCTGACCGTTTTTTCATGAATGATGGGATTTTGGCTTGGGCTGACACCACTCTGGCCTTGAGGCCAGAGTCTCCAGCCCTACAGAGAATTTATTTGTTTGAGCCCTGCCTGAGGGGAAATCCCCTCTGATTGGCTGTCTGCCTCACTTTCCCACCTCCTAGGGCTAGACCTGCCGTAGGAAGAGCTCTTTCTCTCTCTCTATAGTAACCTGAAGTCATTCTCACAGAAAGGGAGGGGAGGAGGGAACAGAAAGAGCCCAACAGCTCAGCTGGCTCCCTCCTTCCCTCCTGTGAACAACAGGAGCAGGACAGCACCTCTGCTCCCTGCCTCTGCCTCCCTGCAGCATCCAGCCCAGGAAGGGACATGGGGGGTGATGAGCCCCTGGAGCTGCCCCACAACCTGGAAGGGGGAGAGGGACCCTGCTGCAGCATCCCCCGGGTCTGGGAGAGGTGGGTGAAGAACCGCAGGAGGAGCAGAGGTGGGGCTGTGACGGGAGGTAGCGGGGTGGGGGGGCAGGACTGGTTTGGAGATTGGGGGAAGAATTCATTGCTGGGGGGATGGGCCGATGTGGGGCTGAGAGCTCTGAAACAGAGGCTAAAATCACCACACGTGTTACTTTGGGAGAGTTGGTGACACATACTGGGGATGGGCAGGGGGAGTTCAAATGTCAAGACAGACCAAAAAATCCACCTCTATCTATCTAATTATTGTTGGACCTATCTTATGACTCGGGGGGGGGGGGGATCTGAGTAATGACTTTTGAACATTTGGGTTCAGTGATACTGCTCACCCTTGATTCAACAATGGACCTGAGACTGTGACCAAGAAAGGCAGACCCTGAAGTACTTAATCCTACCATACCAGAGTCCCTATATGGATGATGGATGTCTGCCTGGTAAGTCTGCAAATATTCAATTCATTAAGAACATAAGAGCGGCCATACTGGGTCAGACCAAAGGTTCATCTATCCCAGTATCCTGTCTTCCGGCAGTGCCAATGCCAGGTGCTTCAGAGGGAATGAACAGAACAAGTAATCATCAAGTGATCCATCCCCCGTTGCCCATTCCCAGCTCCTGGCAAACAGAGGCTAGGGACACCATCCCTGCCCCTCCTGGCTAATAGCCATTGATGGATCTGTCCTCCATGAACTTATCTAGTTCTTTTTTGAACTCTGTTATAGTCTATAGTCTTCATTGCTTTTAAAGGTATGTTTTTTCTATAATGCTTTTGTTCTGAATAACTTTGCTTTAGGAAAACTGGCTGGTCACTGGTTAACCCTGTTATTGCCTCTGAGAGAACAGGACTGCAGGTGCTGAACTAAAGTCAGACCTGCAAAGATAATCATAGTAAATTACAAGATTCTGTAGCCTATGTCCCAGTCTGGAGGAAGCAGAGTGCAGGATCCTGCTCTGAGAAAGGTGATGGCTAAAGGCCTAAGATCTAAGTGGGATGTCCTTAGGACATCCATTGGGAGTCGCGATCGGCTGAACCTGTGGACGAGGCAGGTAAACAAACTGGCCTGGCCCACCAGGGTGCTTGGCCTGGCCCGCCAGGGTGCTTGGCCTGGCAAGCCGCGTGCCAAAGTTTGCTGATCCCTGGCTAAACATAGCTTTTAAAATCTCAGTCTCTATCTAGGGCACTTATGCACTTACCTTCCTTTACAGCTAAACTGAATTACCTCAAATCAGGCACCTCAAATTACTAGTTACTTTTCAAAATCTTGGCCCACATTTTTAAAACATGCCAATAATCAGGCCTGGATTAACCAATGTGCATTCGGTGCCCATGCACAGGTCCCTCATCAGGGGGGTCACTGACCACAGGAAACTCCCCCCCAAACCTGAGTGGTGCTGCGACCCCATATGCTAGGTTGCAACACCACTCACTCAGGTTTGTCCCTGCTGCCTCTCATGACGGAGAGGTGGCCGGGCCAAACCTGAATGAGTGACATTGTGACCAGGGGCTGGACCCCTTCACTTCTGCCATAGCCACCAAACTATCAGAAGGCTTGCCATGCCCCACCAGAAAGTCAGATGCTGCCCTTAAGGGGGAGAACCCCCTCAGCTGAGAACCTCTGTTCTAGGGAGCAGAAGGGGGCAGGCGGGCAGCACACAGAAGTTTTGCCTAGAGAGGCAATTGTCTTGTATATCACATGGTCTGTCTAGTTTAAGGAAGAGGAAGGCAATTTGCATAGTGCATAGGTCCCAAAATTCTTTAATCAGGGCCTGCCAGTAATACTTATAAGAAAGAAGAAATGTTTGCAATTATAGTCCTACCGCAATATGTTTTACTTTCACAAGAAAAGTGAAAGAACTCAACATGATGAATATTAACTCTATTTAATGTTGGATTTGTTTGGAATTCTTGCAGAAGCAAAACCTATTTCCACAGGAATATCATGCCAATATACAGCACTTGCTAGGCGGTATTGCAAATGTGTCTCTTGCCGCAAGTTGTAATAAAACTGAATGCGTCAATAGAGGAATACAGATCAAGGAGTAAGATAGAGGGGGTTGGCTGTTATATATTCCCTAGCAAAGGTGAGCTTTGATCCAGGCGTGTGTGTGTTGTGCCTTCAGCTATTTAATATGTGTAGTGTTGTCATACAGAAACTATATCCTGCAGAGCCAGGGCTCGGAAACTTTTTCACACAGCGGAACGTTTCCTAGGCTAGAGCCCCTCTTATGGATGCCACCCTTTGCAGCCCTCGAGGCAGCTATCTAGGGTACTTACATGGGCCCCATCACTGAGGAATCTGAGCTCTTCATGATCTTTAATGCATTTATCCTCACAGCGCCTCTGTGTGGGAGAGCAGTGCTAATAACCACATTGTACAGATGGGGAACTAAGGCTTGGTCTACACTACCCCCCCCAATTCGAACTAAGGTACGCAACTTCAGCTACGTGAATAACGTAGCTGAAGTCGAAGTACCTTAGTTCGAACTTACCTTGGTCCACACGCGGCAGGCAGGCTCCCCCGTCGACTCCGCGGTACTCCTCTCGCCGAGCTGGAGTACCGCAGTCGACGGCAAGCACTTCCGGGTTCGACTTATCGCGTCCAGACTAGACGCGATAAGTCGAACCCAGAACTTCGATTTCCAGCCGTCGAACTAGCTGGTAAGTGTAGCCAAGGCCTGAGAAACTAAGTGACTCAGATAGGAAGCCAGTGGTAGAGCAGGGAGTTGTATTGAGGTCTCCCATGTCTCAGACTGGTGCCATACCCATTGGGCCATCCTTCCTCTCTCATAGCTAGACTCTGTGTAACTTGTTTATATGAAAAGTAATATTAGGCCACTATTAAGGAAACAAGCTGAAAATCAGCTCACTTTAACATGACGGTTGAGATTAAAAAAATCTTATGGAAATCCTAAAATAGACTTGGACTGGGTTACAGCAAGCAGCAGATGTCCCTTCCAAAGACTGATAGATGCTTCACTCTTGTGCCGAACAGCTTTGCGTCTCTCCGAAAAGCTTTCCACAGACCACTGAAAAGTACTGTCCTGAAGTTGTTCCTTGTAAACAATAACATGGGGAAATTACTGCACATTAAAAATCGTTTCATTAGAACATCGGCGTCAGTGTTCTCAGTGCAATGGCAATTCAAGAGGATGCTGTCGGAATGTAGTTCCGACTCTGTTAGTACTGTCAGACTATGATAACTTACAAAGAGATTCTGTGACTAAATCTGAGAGGGAAAGAGTTTTCCCATCCTGTCAGATTAAAAAAAAAAAAATCCTATTCTGCAATGGGGAGAGAGTGACAGCAATCACACCTCCACCGCTCCCAAATAGCCTAGGTTTGCGGCACTCACTTGCAATGTAGAAGACCACATTCAAGTCCCTGCTTTGCCTGAGACTTATTTTTCCTCTTCATTGATCCTATTTGTTATTGTATAATTTTTAAGCATTGCATATCTGTCCTGAGCATTGGATGGACATCTTTTTATTACTAAAGTCTGAATAAAGTATATAAAGAATATTCTTTGGCTGAAACTACAAAGTCCAAACAGTGTCTATCACCTGTCTGCATTTATAAAGCACCTGTCCTTAGATACAAAGAGATGTGCACAAGAGTAACTAAACACAGGAGATTCCAAAAACAAGCTTTTTAAACAGACACAATGACCGACTCACCCCAAACAAGAACTCTGTTTCTTCATCTCTCAAAACACACAGCTCCATCAACTGAGCTTAATAGCAGTCACCCATTTATCATAGTGGCAAGTCCCTTATCCTTTCTGTCATGTCTCTTGCTCTTTACCAATAAACATAATATGAAGTAACCCCATGGGCACAGAGAGGTCCAAATAACTGTGTTTTCTAAATATATCAAATATGCAAGGCCTAGCTATATATACGCACTGCTGTTCTGTCTGGGTTGTGGTGGCTTCTGAAACACAGAATACAATGAGGGCCACTAGAGTGCTCACAAAATATGTAAAGGGGTACTAACCCAATTCCTATCAATGACACTCTCTGCGGTCAACATTAGCCTTTCCCCACCCCACCCAAAGTCAGTACCTCACACTGTGACATGTTACAATATACTTGCTGGACTCTTGAAACTAAAAATGTGGAGGTCACACGTGAAATTTCCAAAGCCCTGTCCCAGTTACAAATATCAGAATACTATTTTTATGTGTCTTTCAGACATGCCAATTCTACCAAATGGTATAACTAGCATGATCAGGTACACCGTGAATATTACTATAATTTTATAAAAACTGAAACCATTTACTTCATGCCATGGAACAAACAACAATACAAATAAATATACATCTTCCATATTTGTCAGGAAGGACTTTACTCTAAAATCTTGCATTTAACAGAAAAATTATTTACCATTGCTGGGGTAACCTGCTGTGTAAGTTAATTGCATGGGCCAAAAAAGCAAGTACTGCAGTGGGTTTAAGTGCACAGTCACTTAGCAATTGACCCACACTGTTTTCAGGACTACAGAAGCACTGCTATCAAATTGGTTATAAATCACTGTTATAAAGTATAATCAATAATGTGAGACAATAGCAATATATAAACTACAAAAAGGCAGTCGGTTATTTGTCAGAGTTGTAATTCACACGTAATAAATACTACGCATTTTCATAGAGGTTTAGGGCCCGATTTTCAAGGACAACGGTCAATTCAAAAGCACACCTAACTTGCACGCACAGTTACCAGGATTGCGTGATCAAATCAGGGAGCTGTACACACACACACCTTGTCCAGTTATGAGTGTAATAAGCCTGTTGAATGTACAAATACTAACTTGCATGGGTAAGCACAACAATTGTGCATGCACTTTTTTTTGCAAGCAGATTTGGATGAAACAGCTGAAATATGAAAATCAGAATTTCAGTAGGAAAATAATTAACAAAAATTGAACTGGTGAAGGATGGATATAAGGTGGATAGAAAGCTGGCTAGATCGTTGGGCTCAACGGGTAGTGATCAATGGCTACATGTCTAATTGGCAGCTGGTATTGTTAGCCAAATGGGCTCGTTTTCCCCTGGAGCTACCCAATTACTCCAAGGAGGCACGGGAGTCTAAAAGACGGCTTCAAGTTCTTTATTGATCAGTCAGCTGAGCGGGTGCTCTCCTCGACTAATGCCAGAGAGAGAGACACACCTTACAAGCGCAGAGCAGGCCTTTTTATACCCAGTAACAAACAACTTAGCATGCATACATTCTGCTAACCTATGGAATCCTTAAATTCCTTTCTAGGGGTAAATAGGATACATCTGTGGACTTCCTTGATTGATTATTCTTCTGGGGGTCTTCAGAATACATATGTCTGACTTTCTTGACTGATTGTCTTGTTATACATATATGCGGAAAGCAGCTGGCTATGTGCATGTGGGGAGCAGCTGGGATAATAGGCGAGTAGTTGACCTTTGCTCTAACAAGATTCCCCCACCTTAAAAACATTTTGAGAGCTTTATGGCCCCCAATCCTCAGCCTTCACCGGCTGGTACAGTGCCATCATTTGTTGGTATACAATCTGATTAGTTACTCGCCGGATCAGTACAACTAAACAGGGAGCAAAGCAAGGTAGGACTAATAGGGTTATAATAAAGAGTACAAAGAGGAGGAGACCTTTTCGAAGCCACCCTAGTTGCGGTAACCAAGAAGTAAACCAGTCCGTATTCCACCCTCCCCAGATTTGAACCAGGACATGGGCTAACTTTCTCATTTCTTTTGTTAGCTGTTTCACTGCTTTTCCATTATCATCGATTTGCAAACAGCAATTAGACTCATTTAATTTTGCACAAACTCCTCCTTCCTCTGCCAGTAAATAATCAAGGACTATATGGTGCTGATAGATTGCATTCCTCATTTGGGTTGATTGATCGGCCAAAAGGTCGAGAGCCACGGCTGTTTGGTTAGTTAGTACTTCCAAAACAGCCTGTAACCTAATTATTCGATTTAGATTATAAATAGGCTCCCTGGCTCCGGATATTAACTCATTCGGGTTCCAGGTGGCCGGTCCATAATGTTGTATGATTCTTTCAGGGGGCCACTCCTGAGCTCCCCATGTTTGGGAGCTTCCGGCGGCCAAGGTGGAGTCCACGAACCACCTTTCCCTAACTAAATCATCATACACCTTAATCCCCAATTTATTTCCTTGCATCTGGGGTAATAGAAAGAACAAGGGTCTAATATAGCCGATGTAACATACTCCTGACCAATTTGGAGGCAATCTTCGGTAGGCATGGGACCCACAGATCCAATAATGGCCTTTCAAGGCCCAGGTTCCGTTAGCAAAGGGACCATCCCAAACCCCATAGTCCTTTGGTTGTTCGAAATATAAATAATTACCCGTCCCTAAAGGTCCCCCCACAACGGTTGTTTTACCATTAGGATCGCAGTAATTACATTTCCATGCCCCAGTCCCCACCTTCCAGGCACAATCGCAGCCCCATTCTGGTTGATTGGAGCTAGACCAGAATTGCCTGAAATAGGTCCGGGTTCCGTTATGGTGTTGCCATGCCCATCGATAGCCCTGTACCACGTGGTCCTTACTAGTGGTATTGTCTCGTTGGCAACTTAAAAGTAAGACATCGAAGAACCTATCTTGTCTTACTGCCTCGCAGCCTTTGCCTGTATGTTGCTGATAGGAGCATTTTACCCAGCTATTATCGGTAAGCCTCACATGGGTATGGTTCCATTGCCCTTGGTATTTAGAACAGTCATATGGGCGACAGTTGGGGTCATAGCAATCAAAACCCGGGGATAGCGTCCAATCGCACTTGCTTTCCCCCACATACACTCCCTCCCGCCTTGTCCGATTAAGGCACAGAATACCTATTCCAGAGGAATAGAGTCGCCAGGGACTACCATCCTCAGCCCAAACTCCTGTCCCATTGTGGACTATACTTAAATTACTGAACCACCACTTGGGCTGTACCGGCTGGGCTACCCAAGGCCATTCATCCAGTTCTCCTGGGCCTCCACACACCCAACAATTACTGAGATTAAAGGAGTTTGCTATTGTCTCCCCTAGCTGCAAAAACCTATTTTCCCAACTATAATAGTTATGGAAATACATAAACAGAAATATTAACGATGATTTCATTATCTTTTCCTAAATAGTCCCTTTAGTCCGTCCAGCGGCTGATACTCCCAGGTGGAGTCTTCACCTGTGCAACCCTGGGTGTCCGGAGCCGGGGCGGGCAGAGGGCTGGTGTCCTCTTCCGCTGTTTCAATCTCCAAGTTAGGGTTCAGAAACCGCTTTACCCGCGTATGGTGCGTCCATTTGTCACTTCCAAGAATTTTAACTGCAGCTTGGCTGGGGAGCGAGACAGTGTGCGGGCCGTCCCACCGTGGTGTGAGGGGGTCGTGCTTCCACTTCTTGACAAGGACCTGATCACCGATCTGGAACGGGTGCACGGGTTGATCCAAGGGAAGGGCCTGGAAAGGCACCGCATATCGATGCAGCTGTAACAAGACAGATTGCAGCCCAGAAACCTGTTTCCATAAAGAGTCCTCCCCCATTTCCCAGTTTACATCTTCCCGGAACCCTGGGATAAGGATTCGGGGAGGGAACCCGAAGACTAGTTCAAAGGGTGAGAGCTTAAGACCCTTACGCGGGACCCTTCGAATGCGGGTAAGGGTGAGCGGTAGCGCATCAAGCCACTTTAAACTAAATTCTGTGCACAGTTTAGTGAGGGTGTCCTTGAGAGTTCGATTCATTCTTTCCACCTGACTCGAGCTCTGCGGCCTCCAAGGTGTATGCAGCTTCCATTGTATACCGAGTGCTGGGACACCTGTTGGACCACTTGTGAGGTAAAGTGGCTTCCCTGATCAGACTCAATCATTTCGGGGAGGTGGAATCGGGGAAGTATTTCATGCAACAGGGCCTTAGTAACAGCTCGGGCCTGACAATGCCGGGTGGGGTAACACTCTACCCATCCAGTAAGCTGATCCACAAATATGAGTAAGTATTTATAACCCCTGCAAAGGGGCATTTCTGCAAAGTCAACTTGCCACCTCTGGAAAGGGTGTGTGGCCCATGGCCGGCCTCCCATTGGGGCGGGAGGGCCACATCCCTTTTGGTTGGTTTGTTGACAAACAGGGCAATTACTAACAATTCTCTGGGCTTCCATGTGCATGCCCAGCCTCTTAAGAGATTGGGTGGTTAAATTGACCATTGCCTCCGACTCCATATGTCCTTCTTTATGTATGTGCTGAAGAATTTCCTGAAGCACTGGTCGGGGGACAAAAATCGGTAATTTCCACCATCCAGAGGGAGTCTGCCGGGCCCCTGCAGCCTGCGCGTGGCATACTTCCTCAGCTGTGTATTGGGGAAGGGAAGTTTTAGCTTCTGAATCTTGAACCAAGAGGAGCCATGAGGCCCCTTCTCGTGCGGCCTCCTTTGCGGCCTGATCAGCCAATTGATTGTATTTACGCTGTTCGGCCTCCGGGGCCCTTCCATGGGCACGCACATGTATTACGGCAACCCGGAAGGGAAGCATCAAGGCCTCAAGAAGGGTTTTGATGAGGCTTCCATGTGCAGTCCTCTGGCCTGAAGCTGTGATAAATCCCCTTTCTTTCCACAGGGTCCCGTGTGCATGTACCATCATGTAGGCATAGCGACTATCAGTATACAGATTAATAGTTTTCCCGGTCCCCAACTGGAGAGCCTCAGTAAGAGCCACCAGCTCCGCCGCTTGGGCGGACAATTTAGGACTAAGTTTAAACTTGCGTATTCCTTTGCCTTAATTACTACTGCGGCTCCGGTAAACCGCTTGCCATCTATCACATAGCTGGACCCATCAACGTACCCTTCAATTTCAGGGTTGGGCCAAGGCAAATCCGAGAGGTTGGGGCGGGGTTTGGTTTCCTGTTGCAAGACTTCAATACAGTCATGAGTGGGGCTAGTTTCATGGGAAACTCGAGGATCGGGCAATAGGTCCCTCAACCCAGCTACCCTAACTGTCCTAAAGGTTAAGTTAGGGGCTAGCAAGAGCCCTACTTCATATCTGGTATGTCGGCTGGGATTTAGATGCTTTTCCCCAGCACCTGTACCCAGTATTTGAGGCACCCCGTGGGGGACCATAACCTCAGTGTCCCCCACCAGGGTCAACTTTTCAGACTCCTGGACAAGGAGAGCGGTTGCTGCCACGGCCCGTAAACAAGCAGGCCACCCCTTGGCGACAGGGTCCAATACTTTGGAATAATATCCAGTGGGTCGCCAGGTTGGTCCCGACCTTTGGCACAGAACTCCAGCAGCCACCCCTCCCCTCTCATGAACGTATAGGGTAAATGGTCTCCGCGGGTCTGGGAAGGCTAAAGCGGGAAGCTGAACCAAGGCTCCTTTTAGCTCTCGAAATGCTTTTTCCATCTCTCTGGTCCATGTCCAGTGGAGCAGCCCTTCCTTAGTTAAGGACTCATATAATGGTTTGGCTCTTCCCTCGTAATCAGGGATCCAGAGCCAACAAAAGCCAGTCAATCCCAGAAAAGCCCTTAATTCTCGGGGGTTCCAGGGTTGAGGGCTATCAAGTATAACCTGGATTCTTTCTTTACCCAGACTACGACTTCCTTGGCAAAGATGATATCCAAGAAAAGTGACCTGCTGCTTAACCAGTTGAGCTTTTTCCTTTGAAACTTTATACCCCTGTGCCCCAAGGTAATTAAGGAGCTCTATAGTTTGCTCTTTACAGGCTGCCTCTGTCTCGGTACTTAAGAGCAAATCATCGCAATACTGGACTATGTTGCATGAAGGGTGTCTAGCCAGGAATGGGGCGAGGTCCCTTCTTAACTGGCTGCCAAAAATCTCGGATGCACAGGTAAGTCCTTGTGGGACAACGGCCCAAAGGTATTGAGCTTTGTAGTGGGTGTCTGGGTCTTCCCACTCAAAGGCAAACAGTCTCTGAGACTCCAGATCAAGGGGAATGGAAAAGAAGGCATCTTTTAAATCTATAACAGAGAACCAACTGTGATTTTGGGGAACTTGACCCAGAATAGTATGGGGATTCGGGACGACTGGATAGGGGGCTTCTATTAACTTATTAATTTGTCTTAGGTCTTGGACCAACTGGTACTGCCCATTAGGCTTAGGTACCCTCATTATCGGAGTATTGTATGGGGACGTGCCTTCCCTGAGCCACCCACACTGCAGAAACTTTTGAATCAGAGGCTTTAACCCGATTCTAGTGGTCAGCTTAAGAGGGTATTGTCGAATTCGGACCGGGCTGCTTCCTTCCTTAAGGGAAATATGCACTGGTGAAGTGTTCCGGGCCCGAACGACGCCTCCCTCCTCTGCCCAGACCTCAAGGTTAACCCCTGACAGCTGGCTCCTTTCATTCCTCCCCTGGCATTCCGGGGAGAGATTTCTAGCATCTACGAGGGCCATCTGGTAGTTGGAGGTTTGCTGTTTAGGAAGTCTAACTTCCATAGTCCCATTGTCAAACAAGATTTCCGCCTGCAGTTTGGTAAGGATATCTCGTCCGAGCAGTGCGATGGGGCAAGAGGGGCTGCAAACAAACTGGTGGGAAATTTGACGGTCCCCTATTTTTACTAGGAGAGGCAGAGTTTTTCCCAAAGCTGTAGTTTGTCCCTCAATCCCTTGGACTATGGCACGTCCCCGAGCTCTACCTCAGGGAGCCTTATTTAAAGGGAGCAAACTAAGGGTGGTCCCAGTATCAATAAGGGCTTCAATTGGACGGCCCTCCACTTTAATTTTTACCGTGGGATCCCAGCTGGCAGCTTGTGCCGCCAGAAGGGGCCGCTGGGTCCCCCGGCCCCCCTATGGGGAAGATCCCTCCCCTGAAAATCCTGTCCTATTGTAGAGGATGGGAAGGGACGGGGTTTTATCTTTATGTTCCTTTCCCATCACCTGTCGCCGGGGGCATTCATTCTTCCAGTGTCCCTCTTCCCTACAAATAGCGCACTGATTTCGACCCAGGTGGGGGCCCCTCCCCTTCCCCGGTGGCCCTGGCCGCCCCTTAACTTTGTCCCCCCTTTCTTCATATCCTTCTCTTAGGGCCACGGCTAAAACGCGGGCCCCTTTCCTTCGCTCCTCATCGTCCCTTCGATCATAAACCTTCATGGCAATTTCTAAAAGTTCCTTTATATTCTTGCCCGACGCCCACTCCAACTTCTGCAACTTCTTTCTAATGTCCTCATAGGACTGTCCAATGAAAAGGGGAATTAGTACCCCTTTCCCGTTGATGTCCTCAGGATCGAGGTCTGTGTATCTTTTACAGGTATTACAAAGCCGCTCATAAAAAGCGGCTGTGTTTTCATTCTTTTCCTGTCTTATATTATATAATTTGGCCCAATTTGGGGTTTTTCTAATGCAGCGTTTCATTCCCTGTACTATAGCCGTGGCGTATTGGCCGTGACGGGCCCGGCCTGCCGTATCATCGTGTGGCCAGTTGGGAGGGCTTTCAGGCAGCCGCGCAGCCACCGTGGCCGAGTTTCCCTCTGTCTCAGCTACCCACTCGCAGGCCCTTGAGAGGACTAAGCACCTCTCTTCCGCGGTTAATAGAGTGTTAAGAGCGACCCTCATGTCACCCCAGGTAGGGTTGTGGGCAGTAATTAAGGTTTCAAATACTGCTGTTAGCGGGGCAGGATCTTCCGAGAACGGTGGATTTTGTTGTTTCCAATTATATAGATCACTAGTAGTAAAGGAGACATATATCATAGTGAGCTCACCACCGGGGGCTTCAGTCTCCCGCAGTGGATACAAATAGTTCCGTTGCAGGGGCCCTTGGTGTACCAGGTCACCTTCGCTCGTCGATTGAGTAAGGGTAATCTTAGTGTCCCCAGGGCGATATTCAGATGACACGTTCCACCGCTCCTCAGAACTCTGATCTGTCATGGGGCCAGTCTTGCTTCTGGTGCGATCAGACACCGAGGAGCTCAGAGAGGTTGGGGGAGACTCCCGTTTGGAGGAGCCCTGGTGGCTTGGCCCACCCCTTTCAGTGGAGGCATTATCCTTCGAAGAGGGGGTGGGGATTTCAATTGAGGACATCAGAGCTGGGAGGTCAGGATACAAAGGGAGAGGGGGCATAGGATCGGGGGCAGAAGGAATCACGGTCGGCGGGCAGGACTTCTTAACAGGGGGGCAGGGTCTCCTAACAGGGGCACGGGCCATTAAGGTCTTAATAGTTTTTGATCTACATTTCTGCAACCATGGGGGAGGATTGGCCATGAGGTCCTGCCAGATATCTATATAGGGATATTGATCCCAATGTCCATCCCAGGTCACAATACTATGTACAGCTTGTACGATTTCTGGTTTGAGCGTCCCTCCCTCGGGCCATTCCACCCCGAATGTCGTCCATTCAAGAGTACAGAATTTTACAAGATTGTCTTTACATAATACAATTCCGTAATCAGCCTGGCGTCTAAACGCCTTCCAGTTATCCAGCATACATCCCAGGGGTGTCCCGGAGAAGGTGCTTTGTCCAGACCCCATTATGATTTACCCAGAGTCTTTCGAGACAGAGGTATCAAGAGGGGTTAGGGGTAGGGATCTAGTTCTAACTCAGATATCCGCTGGGTCACGAGGTTTGGCTGACCCCCCTTGCAATCAAGATATCCTGGTCACCAGGTTTCCCCTCGCAGGAGTCTTGGGGCGGCTGAAGTCAGCTTAAGCCTCAGACCTGTCAGCGGCACTCATTCATCTTTCACACAGATCCCTTAATCAGTTACAATCTCGGTTTCCAACACACCATTAAGAGGAGAAACAAGATTACCCCTCCCAGAAACAAGAGTAATCCCTGAGGTTGCTCCAAGTCCCAGTAGTTGTTAAGAACGGCCCATGGACTTGTGGAATTAGTGATGTTACTCATTGCCCGTTATTTGCTTGCCCTTTAACCAGAAACACAACAACAAGACATTTATAAAGCTACAATGATGCTAATATACCTTCCCGTACACAGGCTGCCTAGGGGATTTCCATCGTCCAACCCACATCTCGGGGGCGTTATTCCTCAAACCCAGGAGGTAAACGCACTTACCGGCCGAAGTGGCCGCGTCCGGCAGTCGGATTTTCCCCTTCTTCTGAAGCCGTCTTGCTTCTGTGTCCTTCAGAGTTCTCTTCAGAGAGGAGGCAGCCGCCCCAGCCGATTGTGACGATCCGGAGCCCGAGCAAACCAACAGCTCGAGGTGGCCACTCTCCGGGATCGCCCTCGGCCGCCGTTCCGCGCCCTCTACAGGGAGAGAAGTCCCATCTGGGGTGCCATTGTTAGCCAAATGGGCTCGTTTCCCCCTGGAGCTACCCAATTACTCCAAGGAGGCACGGGAGTCTAAACGACGGCTTCAAGTTCTTTATTGATCAGTCAGCTGAGCGGGTGCTCTCCTCGACTAATGCCAGAGAGAGAGAGACACACCTTACAAGCGCAAAGCAGGCCTTTTTATACCCAGTAACAAACAACTTAGCGTGCATACATTCTGCTAACCTATGGAATCCTTAAATTCCTTTCTAGGGGTAAATAGGATACATCTGTTGGACTTCCTTGATTGATTATTCTTCTGGGGGTCTTCAGAATACATTTGTCTGACTTCCTTGACTGATTGTCTTGTTATACATATGTAACCCTTCTGCCCATCTAAGTTGGCAGCAACAAGGGCCGGGTTCTGTATCTAGGGGTTCTGCTTCAATAACGCAATGCAAAACCGGCTCGAGCCCTCACCCAGTGACCTGGGACAATTACATACCACCCCCTGGGTGCCTCTAAGAGGCACTACTTCCCCTCTCGCAAGCACGGAGTCTAAGTGTAACAAAAAATGTTTAATAACATGAGGTAAACGACATCAGCATTAAATTGGAAAAACACCACAAACAGGATTCATAACACAAACCATGAGCAAAAAAACCCCACCCCAGCAAGCTGGGCTGTGTCCTTTCCCTTGGGTTCTTGAAACCAGCAACCCAAGGATCACCAAAGTCCCAAAAGTCCAACAACCCCCCAAAGTCTCTGTCCCTGGTCAGTGCAGCCCCAGAGTTCGGGGGGGGGGCACACAGGGCGTTAAGGGGCACCTTACGTGATCCGAGGCCGACGGGGTTCCACCGCAGCCTTCACCACGAGCCACTCCACTCCACCAGCTGTCCCGTGAGCTGCTCCCACCGTCCCACGAACTGCTCTGGCAGTTGCTCCACTCTGCTCACCGACCTGTGAACCGCTCAGCTCTGCTCCACTTCAGCCATCCCTTGGGCCGCTCCCACAAGGCTCCGCTCTGCTCTGCTCCTCCAGCCACTCCACTCCGCTCACCGACCTGTGAGTCGCTCAGCTCCACTCCAACCATCCCGCAAGGCTCCACTCTGCTAGCTGCTCTGCCAGCCGCTTAGCATTATAGCTTCAGGCTCCCCCACTAGTTAACACAGCCTCAGTGATCTCAGCTCTTTTGTGATTTCAGCTCATAGTAGGGGAGCCCCAGTGCTAGTGCACCATTGGCCCAGAGTGAATTCAGTTCAGCAGTCTGTAACTAGACTCCTAATGGAATCAAAGTCAGCTCTGATATTCAACAGTGGAGAGAGGGGGATAGTGCAATTGGTGTTTCAACCCCTCAGAGAGGGGGCCCATACCATCAGGTACAAATACCTGTCCCCATCCTCTCTCTATTCACTGGGTTTTGTAACCCATGCCCCTTGTCAAGCAAGTGCTACTTAGGTAATGGTGAAGGACTCACTCAGTCCTTCTGTCATACAACAGGTTCACTGCCCTTGATTCACAGAATCAGGGTAACAAAACTTTATTCTTCCTGCCCCAATAACAAAGAAACTGGGGATCCTACACCAGCCAAAATAACCACTTTGAGTTGCTGTTGTTTCATGCCAGGCGAGTGGATGTGCCTATGCAAACAAGATCAGCCCCTGGAGTTCTTTTCCACACTCGCCATAATTCACCACCAGATGTCATATATGCGGAAAGCAGCTGGCTACATGCATGTGGGGAGCAGATGGGATAATAGGCGAGTAGTTGACCTTTGCTCTAACAGTATCAAGCGGAGTGCCCCAAGGGTCGGTCCTGGGCTGGTTTTGTTCAATGTCTTCATTAATGATCTAGAGGATGGCGTGGATTGCACCCTCAGCAAGTTTGCAGATGACACTAAACTGGGAGGAGTGGTAGATACGCTGGAGGGTAGGGATAAGATACAGAGGGACCTAGACAAATTAGAGGATTGGGCCAAAAGAAATCTGATGAGGTTCAACAAGGACAAGTGCAGAGTCCTGCACTTAGGACGGAAGAATCCCAGGCACTGCTACAGACTAGGGACTGAATGGCTAGGCAGCAGTTCTGCAGAAAAGGACCTAGGGGTTACAGCGGACGAGAAGCTGAATATGAGTCGATAGTGTGCCCTTTTTCCAAGAAGGCTAATGGCATTTTGGGCTGTATAAATAGGGGCATTGCCATCAGATTGAGGGATGTGATCATTCCCCTCTATTCAACATTGGTGAGGCCTCATCTGGAGTACTGTGTCCAGTTTTGGGCCCCACATTACAAGAAGGATGTGGAAAAATTGGAAAGAGTCCAGCAGAGGGCAACAAAAATGATTAGGGGAGCACATGACTTATGAGGACAGGCTGAGGGAACTAGGATTGTTTAGTCTGCAGAAGAGAAGAATGAGGGGGGATTTGATAGCTGCTTTCAACTACCTGAAAGGGGGTTCCAAAGAGGATGGATCTAGACTGTTCTCAGTGGTAGCAGATGACAGAACAAGGAGTAATGGTCTCAAGTTGCAGAGGCAGAGGTTTAGGTTGGATATTAGGAAAACCTTTTTCACTAGGAGGGTGGTGAAACACTGGAATGGGTTGCCTAGGGAGGTGGTGGAATCTCCTTCCTTAGAGGTTTTTAAGGTCAGGCTTGACAAAGCCTTGGCTGGGATGATTTAGTTGGGGATTGGTCCTGCTTTGAGCAGGGGGTTGGACTAGATGACCTCCTGAGGTCCCTTCTCATCCCATGATAAATAAATGGAGATATCCTATCTCCTAGAACTGGAAGGAACTTTGAAAGGTCATCAAGTCCAGCCCCCTGCCTTCACTAGCAGGACCAAGTACTGATTTTGCCCCAGATCCCTAAGTGGCCCCCTCAAGGATTGAACTCACAACCCTGGATTTAGCAGGCCAATGCTCAAACCACTGAGCTACCCCTCCCCCCAATGATGCTTGAGCTGGAGAATGAAATCCTCAGTTATTGACCCAAAACACCTGGAAGAGTAAAGGGTAAGTTTCACTACTGAAGGGTTGTTTCATGTTGTTACTAGAACATCTTGTCTGGGGGAGCTGTTGGTGAGCATGTCTCCTTTAAAGCCTTTTCATGGCCCTTCTTGCTGTACTCAATTGAAAAAAATATAAATTTGCAAATATATGTACCCTTGAAAACACAGAAAGCCTGACTCTCAGGTACACTAGGGCCTCTCTATGCCACTATGGCAGCATAAAGGTACCTTCCAGTGAGTGTAAATGACCTCCACAGAAAAGAGCATTTAGGACTGTGTTTGGAGCTTTGTGGAGAGTTCACAAATTTGATTTCAGCAAAGGCAAACACAAAAAGAATAAAATTCTCAATGGAAAAATTGTACTTTCAAAATTCAATTTCCTTCCAACCTAAGAAAATAAATGGGATAAATTACCAGCAACTTCCACTCTCAGTTATAGCTGTGACGCCTATCAGCCTTCAGTACAGCAGCACAGCATCTAACCGGCAGAATCGTTATTACTGGTGGTGTTGTGCAAGATGGAAAAAACAGTTTAATTCTCAGATCACAGCTTTGTAAGATCAGCCCTAAGGATAAAACCCCATCTTTGTATTTGTTTACTGAACACATTTGATCTGGAATCATCAAGAAATGATAAACATGGAATCCCTCAATGCCAGTGTTACAATGTAATTTTTCAGGGTAAAGCCACATTTGCTGTGGCTGCACAGGGCTCTCCTCAGATAGGCCCTCCTCATAGGTCCTATGAACATGGGTCAATTTCACTTTTTACTCCTGAAAGAGTAAATAGGAGCCATGAAAATTAGGTTAAAAGGTCAGTTTTCTGTTCTGGTGACAATTCAAAATTGTTTTAAAAGATTTATTCCCCACATCAGGTGTTTATTGTTTTTTGGTCTATGTGTTGGTGTGGTGCCTGGCAAATGTAGTCCTTTTACCTTGCTCTTTAAAGCAGGGGTCTCAAGCTCAAATGACCACGAGGGCCACATGAGGACTAGTACATTGGCCGAGGGCCGCATTACTGTCACCTCCCCACGCCACCCTTTGCCCCGCCCCCACTCCACCCCTTTCATGAGGCTCTGCCCCCATTCCAACCCCTTCCCTGAAATCCCCACCCCAACTCTGCCCCCTTCCTGCCCCCAGGGAGGGCAGGAGGGTTGTGGGATGTGGTGGGGGCTCAGGGCAGGGAGTTGGGGTGTGGGGTGCAGGAGGGGTGTGGGGTATAGCAGGGGGTTGGGCTGCAGGAGGGGTGCGGGGTGCACAGGGGGTTGGGCTGCAGGGGGAGGTTCGGGGGGCGGGCTCCGGCCCGACACGCACTGGGGGCAGGGCAGGCCACCTGCCTGCCTGTCCCCACACCGCTCCAGGAAGTGGCCGGAACCTGGGGGACGAGGGGCACAGGGGTCTGTGTGTTGCTGTTGCTTCAGGCACCACTCCCAGCAGCTCTCATTGGCTGGGAAAGGGGAACTGCAGCCAACGGGAGCTGCTGAGGGCACTGCCTGAAGCAAGAGCAACACACAGAGCTCTGTGCCCCTCCTTCCCCACGTTCCGGCCGCTTCCTGGAGTGGCAGGGGGCAGGGCAGGCAGGGAGCCTGCCCTTCCCCCACTGCGCGTCGGGCTGGAGCCCTCTAGGTAAACGCTCGGGGGGGGGGGGCCACGAGGAGCTCGCGGACCACAGAAAATAACCCCGGGGGCTGTATGCGGCCCCTGGGCCACGTGTTTGAGACCACTGCTTTAAAGTGACTTGCTTTGATAAATGCATGGTATTGTTCTGAACATGGTAATTGCATGGTAAATGTATTCCTTTCACAGAATGCATTTTCTGGCATAATTTTCTGCCAGAAAATAATTGCAAACATTTTAAAATCTTTGTCTAACATACATAGTCAAGTCTGGCAATCTGAAAAGTAAACATATAAATATATTTTAGCATGCAATCAATTTAGATCTCTTGAACTTGCCCAATCCAAACAGACTGCCTTGAAAGCAAATATCACACCCTAATCCATTTTCTTGTGAATGACTGCAAGATGACTCTGTGTGTACATGTGCTGAGCTGCAAAGAATAACTAAAAATCCGTTCAACACAGAAATATGAATAGACTGAACTGACAGGAAGACACCATTGCTCGTACAATGAGATCTCCATCTCCTGCAGACTATAAATGCTGGACTACAAGTTATTCACCCTGCAGAGATTCAAAATTGAAACTAATGCAGCATATACTGGACCTTAACGTGGCTACATAAACTGAGTTTACATCATGCTGATAGCATATGTGTTTGGAGAAAAGCTGGCAGCTATGAAATTATTCGTGAAGAGGAGAAAGCTTTGAAATAAAATGTTATTGACCGTTAGTAACATTATCAAAGGGCTAATGGCTACATCACTCCCCTTCTGTATCCTACTGTAGCTGAAGATATGGAATTTAATCTTTACAAAGATGTAAACTGAAGGACTGTTAAGTGAAGTGATTTGCACAGAGTTGCACAGCAAGTCATTATCAGAGGCAGACACTCCTGACTCCAATTTTAATACCTCTCTGCTTGTCCTAGCTGCTTCTATTAACCCTCTCCTTGGAAGTAACACAGGAAACATCAGGTCAAATAGATTCCTGGTTTAATTCCACTGACTGTACTACACCGGGAGGAGCTTGGCTCACTGTCTTTAATGTACTCGGGATGTTTTGTGTTTCTGAGTTAAGTCTCATTTATCTTTTTGCTGACTGCACTGTCATATTTCTCAATTTTGCTCTGTCCCGTCATGCTAAGTACGGTTTGTTTGCACTAAATGTTCTTGTTTCCTCTCTTTTGTTTAAATATAAAGGAGAAAAATATGATTAGTAGAAGCCTCCTCTTTCTCAGCCAGGGATGGGAATTACACCTGGTTTCCAGTTTTGCTGGGTCACTACTAAATCCATGTGCTCTCATCCTGTCTAGGAGCTGAAGCTCACCCAATGCTGAATGCTCATCTGCTTTCTTACTTCTGCAGAAGGAGTAGGGAACAGACACTGGGGCTAGATGTCTCCAACTATTAACATTGTCAGGGTAAAGACCAGCAAAGTAGATCTGATTCCCCACAACACACAAACTCCAGTAGTGTGAATGAAAAGTACTGCCAGAACTGTCTTGGCTACTTTTCCAAGGCCAAACACTGTGTAGACTTACACCCCATGCTGTCCCTCCCCCATTGTGGGGTTCCAGAGCCTGGCCTCCAGCCTGAGCTCAAATGTCTACACTGCAATTAAACAGCCCCTTAGCCTGAGCGCCACAAGCCCGAGTCAGCTGAGTTCAGTTTGGCATCAGGAGCTGGAAGTGCATATGCCGCAATATAAACATTCCCCTGCTCTCAAAGACTTAGGAACTACATTGTTCATACACAGCTCAAAGGGCTGAGAGAGAGAGAGAGAGAGAGAGAGCAGAAACAAAGATTGGAAGAGAGACGGGAAGAAAGGAGACGGGGGAAAGGGGAAAAGAAGGAGAGAAAGGGACAAGTAAAAGGAGGTGGAGAAAAGAAGGTAGGGTGAGGAAGAGAGAGACAAAGTTGGGGAGAGCACAAAGCAAACAGATTAAAATCATCAAGGACACTTACTCTGTAGAGCCCACCCAGCAGCCAGGCAGAGAGTCACGATCCCCAGTATGATGCCTTGTCTCCTGCAGCCCTGTAGAGGTCTCATTAGAGAGGAGAGCAAACCCAGGGGGTTGCATTTAACAGGGTATCTGGGCCAGCATGACCGGCTCCGAGGGCTGTCTCCCTCAGAGCTATCAGGCCTCTCTCCTTCTCCTGAGTTGCTGCCACTGATCCTAGGGCAGACCCAGTTCAGCTGGTTGCAGGCTCTGACTAAACCAGTTCTCACACTCTTTGTCTCTGCTGGAGCCTGAGATTCTTTTGCCTGCCACGCACAAAGCACACACATAAGTGATAGGCTTCTCCCATTGCTCACACCCTGTGATCCTCTGGTATTGATTTAAGATGCAATTGGCTGAGGGCGGCAATGAAAAGAGGAACTACTATACAGAGCTATGCTGTAATACAGCCAGGAAATAAGCATCTAATTGGCAGTTCTGCAGAGGAACCAGCAATGTTGCTCCGTTACTATGCACTATTCCACCTCACCACTTTAGAACTGGGCCACATTCATCCCTGGTGGAACTCTGCTGACTTCAGTGGAGTTAGATCAGGGAAAAGTTTGTGCCAGTTTCTTTGTCTGGGAGGAAATACATCACGGTGGCAGGGAAACAGACTATATGGGGTGTAATGTCCTGCCATAGACCTCTAACTCTGTCCTCCACCCCATCTAGGCCCAAGGTTCAGACACCCTTTGGTGCGATTCCCCTTAGAGAACCTCAGAAGACAAATTCCAAGTGAGCCTGCTGTCCCTTTTATTTCTAGGCACACTGGATTGTTTTACTGTAATATCCAGGAACTCACAGGGTGATGTAAATAACATGATGAGCAAGCCTGTACAACAGCGTCTCTGTGTTCCTCCACACATGCATGATCAAAGAGTGCAGCAGAACCACCCAACCTCCAGCGCACCTTCCCCCACAGAGATGAGTGACTGCTTTTCATTCCACCACTCATGAGTCGTTGTTTCCCCTCCCTCCAGAAATTAATAAGAAAGCGCTTCATGAGTTACTTAGATCGTAAGCTTCTGGGGGCAGGGACTGTCCTTTTGTCCTATGTACAGCACCTAGCACAATGGGATTCTAGTCTATGACTAGGCCTCCTATGCGCTATGGTAATACAAACAGTAACAACAATCAGAATGAGTTTTTCCATACTAAATTAAGCTTGATACATATTTGGGACCTGATCCTGAAAACTCTCAATCACTGAAGGCCCCAGTCTCGCACCATTTTTCACTTTGGCTATTTCTGGGGTAAGGGACTTCTCAGTGGGTGGCAGAATAATCCATCCTTTCTCTCACAAGTCATGCCATTGACTCCGACGGGATGACCTGCATGAGTGAAGAGTTTGCAGAACTGGGCCAAAAGTAGGATTCTTTTGTTCTCTTGCTTGTATTTTCTTTTCCTCGTGGCATTTAAAACTCAAAAAAGGCACCAGATTGGCTTTGCCAATCCTAGAGATTGAAGTCCTCTTCATGGAGTGATCAACGGCTCCATGTCTAGTTGGCAGCCGGTTTCAAGTGGAGTGCCCCAGGGGTCGGTCCTGAGGCCGGTTTTGTTCAATATCTTCATTAATGATCTGGAGGATGGCGTGGACTGCACCCTCAGCAAGTTTGCAGATGACACTAAACTGGGAGGAGTGGTAGATACGCTGGAGGGTTGGGACAGAATGCAGGGGGACCTACACAAATTAGAGGATTGGGCCAAAAGAAACCTGATGAGGTTCAACAAGGACAAGTGCACTTAGTCCTGCACTTAGGACGGAAGAATCCCATGCACTGTTACAGACTAGGGACCGAATGGCTAGGAAGCAGTTCTACAAAAGAGGACCTAGGGGTTACAGTGGACGAGAAGCTGGATATGAGTCAACAGTGTGCCCTCGTTGCCAAGAAGGCTAACGGCATTTTGGGCTGTATAAGTAGGGCCATTGCCAGCAGATCGAGGGACATGATCGTTCCCCTCTATTCGACATTGGTGAGGCCTCATCTGGAGTACTGTGTCCAGTTTTGGGCCCCACACTACAAGAAGGATGTGGAAAAATTGGAAAGAGTCCAGCGGAGGGCAACAAAACTGATTAGGGGGCTGGAGCACATGACTTATGAGGAGAGGCTGAGGGAACTGGGATTGTTTAGTCTGCAGGAGAGAAGAATGAGAGGGGATTTGATATCTGCTTTCAACTACCTGAAAGGGGGTTCCAAAGAGGATGGATCTAGACTGTTCTCAGTGGTAGCAGATGACAGAACAAGGAGTAATGGTCTCAAGTTGCAGAGGCAGAGGTTTAGGTTGGATATTAGGAAAACCTTTTTCACTAGGAGGGTGGTGAAACACTGGAATGGGTTACCTAGGGAGGTGGTGGAATCTCCTTCCTTAGAGGTTTTTAAGGTCAGGCTTGACAAAGCCCTGGCTGGGATGATTTAGTTGGGAATTGGTCCTGCTTTGAGCAGGGGGTTGGACTAGATGACTTCCTGAGGTCCCTTCCAACCCTGATATTCTATGATTCTATGATCACAGAACAGGTGCAGCATAGACAACAGCAGTGCAAGTTTCCCTACACACATCCAGCAGCAGACTTTAGCCCTAACTGGAGGGAGCACCTTCAGGAATGAGAAGAGAGTTAATTATCTGTGTACCTAGGGCTCTTCGGTGCTGGAACTAGGGGTGCTGCTACACCACCTGGCTTGAAGAGGTTTCCATCATATACGGGGTTTACAGTTTGGTTCAATGGCTCTCAGCACCCCCACTATAAAAATTGTACCAGCACCCCTGCTAGGGATACTGGCTGAAGTCCTGTGAAGTCATATACTAGCTGGTAATGGCCACAGATATAAGTTAGTTTCACAAACAACTACCATCTTGCTTCCTTGGAAGAGTGACAGCTCTAAACAGGCAAAAAGCAACAATTCTGTAGTTCCTAATTTGCTCAACCCAGGTGAGGGATTCCTAGGCTTAAGTATCAGGGGGTAGCGCTGTTAGTCTGTATCCACAAAAACAACGAGTCCAGTGGCACCTTAAAGACTAACAGATTTATTTGGGCATAAGCTTTTGTGGGTAAAACACCTCACTTCTTCAGATGCAAGATGCTAGGCTTAAGTATAGCAATGTGTTAAGTGGGTACAACTTCACTAAAGTCTGAAGTGTTTCCTTATTCAGTTAAGTAATGTTGCCATTAAGAAAAGCTTGAAAACATGACTCCTTTAAGGTTAAAAATAAGAAGGTAAATAAAAAGAATCCAAAATATATTATTTTGGGGGCTTAACTCAGGATTTTTGACCACTTGGGTTGGTCCGATTTCTTGGATTTAAGTGACTTTCATGGATTCTGTATGTCTGGCCTCCACAGAGCAGCATGCTACATATATATATAAGGTGTAGAAAAATTATATTGTATTATTTTAGAAATGGTGTGTGATCTAGTTATTAAAGATGGTAGGGTAATGTATGTGCAAAAGGGGGCAACGTTAATGTTACATATACATCCTTAGTTTTGTCATTTCCTGACGAGAATTTAACTGTACAACCTAAACTTTTTTTGAGAGAATTGTTAATAAAATTAAGGCGGATATAAAATTATGCAGCCACAATGCCCAGATGGGCATAGATACCTTCTTCAATGCCAAGGAGTGTGAGTGGCAGCAGGCGTGAAAATAAGCGAGGAGCAGTAATGGTGCATCTGCAGGTGAGCATTGACTGCTTTGCTTGATATGCTCACGCAGCACAATCACATCCAAAGACAGCTCTTCATTGGAGGCCAGAGGTTGTTTTTTGCATAGATGTGTAAATGTGTCAATCAATGGGCCAATAATGGAGACAAAAACGGAATTTATAAAACTAAGGATACACGACTGTGCTACTGATTGCCACTGTGAACAACTAGCACCCCACTAGAGCCACAGCTCCAGCTCCAGCAAGGATATGGAGCCATGTCATTTTAAGAATTTTTTCTTTGCACCAAAGTAGCTATCTTTAGTAGTCACACATTTCCTATAGGCAAAGGATTGGAGAGGTATATAACACAGCAGCCTTTTCTCCAAGAGCCATTTCCTTGGTAATCGAATTCCCCAATCCCTGCCAATTCCCCCTCTCCCAATTGCAGGGTTGCCCTTTTATAAGGACTTTTTTTTCTCAGCATCCTTTTCTCAGGTTGGCCCTTTATATTTGGCAGGGAAAAGCAACTGCAGCTCTTGTGGCTATTTTGTAATTGGTTGCTGTTGTTTACTTCATCATCCTCTATTCCATCTGAGAGATAATCTTAACTCCTGCTATGTTTTTCCTCTTTTCTCCTGAGGCGGTGTGTATGGCTTAAGGATGGTTGTACAAGGTGTTGTGCATGACTCAGCAAGTTCATCCTTTTGGGAGAGGGCATCTGCCTTCTTGTTTCTCGCACCTGGCAGGATGTCACAGTGAAATTGAATCAGGTGAAGAAAAGGGACCAGCGGATCTGTCACTGGTTTAGGTTTCAGGCCATGCAAAGGTTCTCCGGATGTCTGTGGTCTATAATAGCCTGAACTGGAAATTGGGCTGTTTCAAGGTAGGGTGACCAGATGTCCCGATTTTATAGGGACAGTCCCGATTTTGGGGTCTTTTTCTCACATAGGCACTATTACCCACTTCCTGTTCCGATTTTTGACACTTGCTATCTGGTTAGCCTATTTCAAGGAGATGATGCCATTCATCTGCCTAAAAGCTGCACGAACCCCCACAGCTGTCTGAAATGATGAACGTGTCTCCTCCCCGGCCCAGTAAAGATGGCTCAACTAAGGGGATTCGGACCACGGTTGCACTGCAGTGTGCCAATTACATTTCCGTTTCTCATACGTGCCTCGACTATTTTGCCTGCTTCTGTATCATCACACCTGCCATTTAGGAGGACAACGAATTGAGACAGTTAGGCCTCATTGTCAGGAATAAGGACGTGCGCCCCCTGCTCAGTCTCTGGGCAGCCTATGAGCACAGCTGATCCCCGCAGGGCCGCCTGATTGACCGCTCCCACTGATTGGCCAAGGAAGTCAGCAAGCCTGCACTTTAGCCCAACAGCAACAACTGATCTCTTGCTGTCAATGTACATGTCCACAGTTGCAATTGCTCCTGTGAAAGCCTCGTTCCTGCCCAGCTCCAGTCTGCTCCAGCTCTGCTTCCTGATGCGACGCTGACCCCTGGCTCTGGTTACTGGCTTCTTGACTCAGCTCTGACTCCGACTCTGGCTCCTGACCAGGGCCGCCTGGGGGGGGGGGAGGGGGGGCAAGTGGGGCAATTTGCCCCTGGCCCCGAACCCCGCAGGGGCCCTGCGAGCCCTGGCCGAGAATCCCTTCCCTGGCTACTCACCCAGCGGCGGTCTGGGTCTTCGGCAGCACTTCGGCGGCGGGCCCTTCAGTCGCTCCGGGTCTTCAGCGGCATTTCAGTGGCGGATCCTTCAGTGCTGCCGAAGACGCGGAGCGAGTGAAGGACCCGCCGCCGCCGCCGCTGCAGACTCAGAGCGCCACCCGGTGAGTATAAGCGCCGCAGCGGGTGGCGCCTTTTTTTATGTTTGCTCCCCTGCTTTGCCCCAGGCCCCCTGAATCCTCTGGGTGGCCCTGCTCCTGACTCCTGCTCCAACCACTAGGCCTGACCACTCACATCCTGGTTCATGACACCCATTCATTCCTCTTGCAACTCAGCTGAAGTCTATACAGTTACATCAGAAACAGGCCCCAATATGTTTAAATAAAACATATATGCATCTCTTAAAGCTTGTAATTGTTCGTACATTTTTCAAAGTTGAGTACTAGAGGGAAAAATGAACTGAGTTCAGATTCTTCATTTTCATTATTATGCAGCCAAAATGAATGACTTCTACTCTTTTTTACTGAAAGGGCACAATCCCTGCCTTTCAAAATATTCTTCTTGTGGCTGTTTTTGACACACCTTTTACATAATAACATAGGATTGCAGTATTGGCTCACAGCTGAGGTCCATATAGTCCGGTGTCCTCCTGTCTCTCTGACAGAGGCCAGTACCAGATCTGTCAGAGGAAAGTGCAAAAAAACCCATAATAGACAGCTATGAAATAAAATGCCCATAGGGAAGTTTATTCCCAATTCCCATCCGTTAGTGGTTGATTTATGTCCTTGTTTAAAGAAAATCCTATCTAGTAGAACTGTGGATTTATTTCATTATCTTTATAAACTTCTAATCCTTCTCTGAATCTTTTTTTAGCTTGTAGCCTCAGTGATAGCTTGTGGCAGCGATTTCACATGTTAATTCTGTGGTTGTGAAAAAAATACATCCTTTATTAGTTTTAAATGTATTATCTTGGCTCAGGTGATTTGGTTTAATCTACTATACAGACAGAGACCGGTCCCAAAGTTCAGATCCACATCTCGAACTCTCCCCAAATGTGGATGTGTTTGGCTCTGGGGTTTAGGTTCAGTTTCATCGCAAATGTTCAATCTTATAATAACAAACCAATATATGTCTGTATAATGAAAGAAACAAAATGTTACTCAGAAAAGAGATTTTAGCTTCCAGCTTTCTAGGGGGATATTATAAATAATCATGAATAAAAAATAATTCAGCATGTAATGAAAAATACCTTGACCCATATTATGAAGTACACAATATTAAGTATGTATTTCAATAGGATTAATATAAACTATATTTATTTGTAAGCCCGCTTGTTCGTCTAGCTCAGGGAGTGGAACAGAAGCCTCACTTTCTTTTATTACGCTGCAAACATCCCACCCATGAGGGAGGATGTTTCTCTTAAACAAAAACGCCGCCAGGTAGGAAACAGCGACGATAGTCCCCAGAGTGAGAAGCATGGTGAAGGTTTTAAAAGGGAACAGCTGAACGTAGACCCCGTCCACAAGGGAGCAGCCTGGGTAGTGGATTACAGGGGGGATTTTCAGGGAAGGCTCCCCTGCCAGCAGCCTTAACAGGAACCCGAAGAAGAATCCAGCAGCTGAGCCATATGTGTTGGTGTTGGGGATGAAGAGGACGCAGCAGAGCTGGGGAAAGAGAAGGGCGTACACCAGCTCGCCACTCAGGAACCACAGATCATAAACAGAGTTAGATAGGAAAGCCAGGCCTGCAGCGGCTGCCCCAAAAACCACCATGGAGACCCTCATTATACAGACAACTTCTTTCTCCGTAGCCTGTAAAATAAGAGAGTATTGTTGTAGAAATCATCATTGGCTCATTTTTAATCTCACCCTGAATCGGATCTCAAGGTTACAAAAGTTAGAGGAGTTTATTAATAGATGCTGGCATTACTAGAACAGTGCACGCTAGTGCTTGTGTAACAACCCCCACCTTGCCAGTAGTGTTTGAACTCAGAACTTTCAACACCAAAGCCTGGACCTCCACCACTTAAAATAAAGGAGAAACTTTATTAGCTGTACTGTTGATTAATGACTGCGGCCAGCACATCAGTAGAGTTGCCTTGAATTTTGGATGCCCAACTTTAGACGCCAGAGCCTGATTTTCAGAGGTATGGACCACCCACAGCTGCATTTGAAACCAATGGAAGCTGCAGGTGTTCAGCTCCTCTCAACATCACACCACACCATATGTCTGCAGCTGAGCTCCCAAAAATTAAGGCATGGAAATGGAGAGGCCAGGACGTTAGCTTTTAATATCAAACCAGGTCAGAATTCATATGTTTTACCAAACTAATAATATTGATCCTTACAGATTTCACATTTGTATTATTTGTCTGTGATAAGGAATTTTCCATATTAAAAACTGATAAATGAAAGTAATGTTTACAGAAGTGAGGGTAGATTTTAACCCTGTTGAGTGGCGTTTATCATGCATCCTTGCACTAGAAAGCTTTTCTGAGTTGCTTTTAAGTCCCGCAGGTGGGCCTCATGCTGGGATAGATTATGTGGGATGAAATCAGAGCAAGTCTAAATGAACATACATAAGAGAGTGTAAGCAACTATAACTTACATCTTCTGGAATTCTCAGTGTGCAAGTTATGCTAACTTGGCCAATATTACGAAGTGTTGCCAGCACTGCTATGTCAGGTAGGAGTATGAAAAAAATCACACACTCCAGCTGACATAGTTATGCCAGCAAAACCTCTTATGTGGACGCAACTGTGCTGACAAGAGTGCTTTATTTGGCAGAGCTAATGTTCAGGGAGGTGGGGGTAGCTATGCTGGCAGAACTCCTTTTGGTGGCATATGCTGTGTCTCCACTAGGGGGCTTTGTCAGTATATCTATGCCTGCAAACGCTCTGTAGCATAGACAGGCCAGGGGACTCCCTTAGCTGTTCTGTGGTGCACTTGGATGTATTGCTGTTTGAAACAGAGCTCCCCCAAGTGAGAAATCTGTACAGTTTCCATCCCCATCCCTCATGCAGATGAGGATTTGGGCCAAATCTATTTAAAATATCCTGGTGAGTTTTGCCACTGACTTCAGTGAATCATAGAATATCAGGGTTAGAAGGGACCTCAGGAGGTCATCTAGTCCAACCCCCTGCTCAAAGCAGGACCAATCCCCACACAGATTTTTTGCCCTAGATTCCTAAATGGCCCCCTCAAAGACTGAACTCACAATCCTGGGTTTAGCAGGCCAATGCTCAAACCACTGAGCTATCCCTTCCCCCACATGGAGCATTACAGGTCCTGAATGTGATTGTGCTCGCCTTGGCAGACACAACTACCAACCCAAAGCACTGAAAAATCATGAGTCAGTCCCCCGCCCCCCTCCAAATCACAAGACTGGCTTAAAAATCACGAGACCTAAAAAAATAAATAAATTTTGGGTTGTTTTTATTTACATTCTCATGTCTAAACCTTCAATATGTACTCCCCATTTTCAAGCTTTTCTCCATCACTATGAGGATTAGAAACTTCTGTTTAAAAGAAAGCTGAGATTCCCATGCAACCTCTTGATTTCAGCAATTCAAGATATTGACATTGACTTAAGTGTGACTACTCGTGTGAGCAAGTGCTCACTGGCATGAGTAAAGAGTGCACAATCTAGGCCCCATTGTTTTAGCAGCCATTTTGATTTAGTAATGAAGTGAGAATAACCTTTCACGAAAATCAGACAAGCCTGTTAATTCTGGAGGATTACTTGCCTAGTCAAATTAGTGATATCTTTTTCTAAAGCAGCTTGATATTGAAAACCTAGCTACACATCTTATACAAATTAGACTAATAATACCCATTTCTAGGATACAGTCACCTTGTGCATTAATCTTGGCCTCCTAATTTTTCCTTTGTCATAACACATTGTATTTGCCAGAGTTTAAATAAAAAACTCAGGCCATCAAGTAACAAAGCAGACCCCAAAAAATTCAATTTACTGTCCTGTCTTTACTATATACCTTTAAACTACAGGATATCAGTATGATTTACAAGCTTTATAGATAAATCATTTCACCACCACTGAAATGCTGTACCCGGCTAGAAAACTTCTCTGTCACTTTTTTTTAGTTCCAATTTTTTAAGTTTTCTTGCCTCCTCTGTGTCATATGAGAGCATCCGAAGTTTGTTTGGAAGGCCAGGTTTCTCTTTCCGGAGTCATTAATAGGGTTACCATATTTAAAAAATAAAAAAAGAGGACACTCCACGGGGCCCTGGCCCCGACCCTTTCCCACCCCGGCCCCGCCCCAACTCCGCCCATTCCCCGCCCATTCCCCAAAGTCCCTGCCCTAACTCCCCCTCCTCCCTCCCAGCCACGCGAAAAGGGCTGCCCAAGCACTACCGGCTTCACGGTTTGCCGGGCAGCCTCCAGACCCTGCACCCGCGGCCGGTGCTTCCCCAGCACAGCTGGAGCCCGGGAGGAGAAGCGCCCAGCCGGGGGCGCAGGGTCTGGAGGCTGCCCGGCAAACCGTGAAGCCGGTAGCACTCGAGCTTCGGGCAGCCCCTATGCCTCCGGACCCTGCGCCCCCAGCCGGGCACTTCCCCTCCCGGGCTCCAGCTGCTCTGCTCCTCCCCTGACTCTTCGGCTCTGTTTAAGAGCCAAGCTGCCCGA